>NW_019154085.1:871836-949995 GCF_002288905.1 Enhydra lutris kenyoni
TACTTTTATAGAGGCAGGTTAGCCAGGCTATCCACAGGTGGCCAATGAGATTGCAATACACAGAGAAAACTGCACAGTCATGCTAAGTCTGCCACACACAGAAAAAAACTGCTAGGTAACACACGGGTGGCCAATTGCATTTCAATTTACCCTAGTAGATATATGCGCGCCCCACTGATTGGATGTCTTCACCTGGCCTGACCTGCCCTTGTATCTAGGCTTTGCAAGTAAGTTCCTCTGGGAGGGGCAGGGTCAATCTAAGTTTACTGCATAGGGTCAATCTAAGTTCACTACATAAACACAAAATGACTCCTTCTGGCCAACCAAGCCCTTACATTCCCTGCTTTTCTTTGGAGATTAGTCAAATCCTTGACTTTTCAGCCAGTTCTATGTTCTCTGGTTGTAAGGGGTTATATTGAGCATGTAAGTCTAACATTTTTATCGCTCCAGTTTTCTTTTGTACAAATGACACTAGTCAGTCAGCTGATGAGTTAGCCATTTACCGCTTCATGGAACCTTTTCCATTTTTTCCTAATTTCCTTCATCTAATTTCCTTCCTATACTTTACATAAACAGGTAACAATAGGAGCAACAATAAAGTCATAGTCTTTTGAGTCTTAGCTTTAGTCCATGATCAGCGGGGTCCATTGGCTGTGGCTTCCACCTCTGGGGGGCGTCTTCGTCCTTGGCTCGTTTGACGTGACCTACGTGAATCCAGGCCCTGATGCCCTCTACTTTTACTGCCGTGGGGGTGGTCAGGATGACAGTAAACGATCCCTTCCAGCGAGGCTCCAAGTTCCCCACTTGATAGCAACGTATCCAAACCAAGTCCCTGGGTTGGTA
Organism: Enhydra lutris kenyoni; assembly: GCF_002288905.1. NCBI lineage: Eukaryota > Metazoa > Chordata > Mammalia > Carnivora > Mustelidae > Enhydra > Enhydra lutris. Next base: position 872,680 of record NW_019154085.1, read on the forward strand.
AGGATGTGGTTCCACCTCCGTCTCCATCCCAGTGTGGGCAGTCCGGATCCCTGCATGGGCTTTTTTTAAGACAGACTGTAATGCCTGCAGTGACTGGAGTACAGACTGATCAGTCATTTCTGCTAGGGCAACCTCTTGTAGCCAAGGACTCCCAAGTCCTCGGGGGGTCTCCCAAACATTATTTCAAATGGGGTCACCTTGTTTAAGTAGGGTGTACATCGTGCCCTGAGGAGGGTGAAAGGAAGGAGATCCACCCATCCACCGCCAGTCTCCAGAATTAGTTTTGTCAAGGTCTCTTTAAGAGTCCGGTTCATTCTCTCTACTTGTCCGGAACTCTGGGGCTGATAGGCACAATGTAGTTTCCAATTAGAATTAGAATTCCAATTCCAATTAGAATTCCAATTCCAATTAGAATTCCAATTAGTGGAAATTGGCCAATGCCTGTGAGACTGAACTCACAAATGCAGGGCCATTGTCTGACCCAATCACGAGAGGCAGCCCAAACCTAGGAATTATTTCTTCTAATAGCCTTTTTGCCTACCACTCCTGCCATCTCATGTTTGGTGGAAAAAGCCTCTACCCAGCCTGAAAATGTATCTACAAAAACTAACATACACTTGTGCCCATATTTTCTGGGTTTCATTTCTGTAAAATCTATTTCCCAATAAATTCCTGGTTCCTTACCTCTTTCTCTTTTCCCTCTTCCCATTCTAGTTCCTCCCACATTAACTGCCTGGCATTGAGCACATCTATCAACTATATCCTGAACCATACGCCCTAATTTAGAAACCTGGAACTGCTTGCCTTTAAGTTCCTTGAGTTTGCGTGTCCCCAAATAAGTACCCTGATGTATATGTTCTACTAACTTCTTACCTAGTCTTCGAGGAAGAATTAACTTTCCTCTTTTAGTCTTAGCCCAGTCCCCTTTGTAGTCTAATTTAGCCCATTTTTGTAAATACTTTAAATCTTCTTCTGAATAGTTCGGTTTTTCTGGTAGGGCTGGAGCCGGGAGTGTAACCAGTTCTTGCACTGTTTCTCGGGCTGCTTGCTTTGTGGCTTGATCTGCTAAGTGGTTTCCTTTTGAAATCAGATCAGTCCCCTTCTGGTGTCCCGGGCAATGCATAACAGCCACCTCTTTTGGGTCCCAAATAGCCTGGAGGAGAGCCAATATTTCTCCTCTGTTTTTAATTCCTTTTCCTTCTGCTGTTAATAGGCCCCTTTCTTTATAAATAACCCCATGTATTATGGAGAATAGCAAAGGCATACCTGCTGTCCGTATAGATGTTGGCTGTTTTACCTTTGGCCACCTGCAGTGCCTTAGTGAGTGCAATCAGTTCTGCTTTTGTGCCAAAATTCCATGTGGCAGGGCTGCTGTCCAGAGTTTCTGCTCAAAAGAAACCACCGCAGCCCCTGCATACCTCTTTCAACTGACCATGTAGCTACTCCCATCTGTGAACAGAGTCATCTCGGCATCTGGCAGGGGAATGTCTCTGAGATCTGGCCTTATTCCTGTGACTTGGGTTAGGACCTCCCCACAGTCGTGTGGATGGTCAGCCAGCTCCTCTGGCAGCAGCGTGGCTGGATTTAGCACCACCGGGGGCTGGAAGGTCACTTTTGGTTCATTGAGGAGAAGGGCCTGATACCCCGTTACTCAGGCGTTTGTCATCCATCAGTCTGGTGGAGTCTGGAGGAGGCCCTCAATAGCATGTGTGGTGGTTATGATAAGATTTTGACCCAAAGTCAATTTACTCGCATCCTTGACCAGGAGGGCCATTGCAGCAATTATGCGGAGGAAAGGGGAGAACCCAGCTGCTACTGGATCTAGTTTCTTGCTAAGATAGGCCACTGGCCTTCGCCAAGGCCCCAGAGTCTGAGTCAAAACTCCTTTGGCCACCCCTGCTTTTTCATCCACATACAAGTGGAAGGGCTTGGTAACATCTGGGATGGCCAATGCTGGGGCATTCAGCAGGGCTGTCTATAATTCCCAAAATGCTCCTTCTGCCTCAGCAGTCCAATCTACCATAGTGACCCTCCTTTTGACAGTTTGTAGAGAGGTCGGGCCATCTCCACAAACCGCGGTATCCACAGCCTACAGTAGCCTGCCGTCCCGAGAAACTCCCTCACTTGTCAGGACATTGTGGGGAGAGGGTATCGGGTGATCACCTGTTTCCTGGACTCAGACAGTGAACGCACTCCCTCATGGAGATCAAAGCCTAGATAAGTGGCATGGCTCTGACAGAGCTGCGCTTTCCTTGCTGACACCCAATACCCTTTTTCCTGCAGAGTCTGTAAGAGAGCTCTTGTCCCCTGCAAACATGACTCACAGTCCTCAGCGGCTACTAGCAAGTCATCAACGTACTGTAACAGAGTGACTCCCGGGTTGGAGGTTCTGTACTCATGCAAATCCTCGTGTAGGGCCTCGTCAAAAATGGTGGGTGAATTTTTGAATCCTTGGGGAAGTCTTGTCCAGGTGAGCTGGCCTTGAAACCCTTGTGCGTCAGACCACTCAAAAGCAAAAAGGTGCTGAGAATTCCTTTGCTAAAGACATGCAGAAAAAATGCATCCTTGAAATCTAAGACGGTATATACAGTTCTTTTGGGGCCCAGGAGGGAGAATAGGGTATAGGGGTTAGGCACCATCGGGTGGATATCTTCAACCCATTTTTAACTTCCTGCAAGTCATGGACGGGTCGGTACTCCCCAGTCTCGGCCTTATTGACGGGCACAAAGGTGTGTTCCATGGAGATTTGCAAGGAACTAGGATCCTGTCTTCTTGGAGGTGGTTAATGTGTTTTCTGATCCCTTCCTTTGCTTCCTGGGGAAGGGGGTACTGCAGGATGTGAACAACTGTAGCTGTTGCCTTTAATTGTACCACCACTGGAGGTTGTTCCTTGGCCAAGCCAGGGGGCTTCCCTTCTGCCCAGACCTCGGGAAACTCGACCTGTAGGATTTGGAGAAGGCTCCCCCCCTTTGTCTCCTCTGGTTTTGAAACTGGCTCATAAAGGAGGTAATCATCTACTGTTGCCATAAGCACTTGTACAGTGGGTTGTCTCAAGGTTACAGTCATGTCTCCTTCCGAGAACTGAATGTCAGCTCTTAACTTGTGGAGGCGATCTCTTCCCCATCAAGTTATACGGGGCATTAGGGAGGACCTAAAATCGATGTTTAACTACTCCCAAAGCCAAATGTAAAGTCCTTTCTGTTGTCCATTTATGTCTCTCTGTGCCATTTGCTCCTTGTACCCAAACTTCCTCTCCGGATAGTTTTCCCATAGGTTTAAGTAATGATGAAAATTGGGCTCCCGTGTCCACCAAAAAATCAACTGATTTCCCCTCCACTTCAATTTTTACCTGAGGTTCGGGGAGGGGCTCTGAACCATGGCCCCTTCAGTCTCTGGTGGTGAGCATTGCTGTCTTCCTTTCAGGGCACTCCCTGGCCCAATGTCCTTCTTCCTTACAGTAAGCACACTGATCTGAATCTAAGTCTTCCCGCCTGACTTCTCTGTGCTTAGGCTTTTCCTTTCATTTACTATCTCCTACCCGTCTCCTCCCTGCCTCATGTAATGCCAAAACCTTAACCAGTTTTTTTGTCTGTTTTTCATCCTCTTGTGCATCCCTGTTGTTAAACACCTTTTCTGCTATTCCCACTAACTCAGTCAGATTCTTCCCTTCAAATCCTTCAATTTTCTGAAGTTTCCTATATCTGGGGCTGACTGACTGGCAAAGCAAGATCGTCTAAATGAGCTATTGTGCAACTTCCCTGAAGTTTACCTCAAGTTGTCTAGCTTAAGTAAACAAACATTTAAAGACAATCAAATCTAGAATTTAACATCCATAAAGGTGTGTTATTAAAACATAATTTTTCTCTCTAAAATAACCCTCATTTTCAGAGATAGCCAAATCAGGACTAATTTATTTGAAAAACAAGTCCAGTTTTACCAAGCTTGGTCTAATTATTTACATAAGCTCAGCAAGAACAGTGAGGGATCATATAAATCTTTTAGAATCTGCTCTGCTGGAACTTCTTGTAAGGAATCTCTAGGTTGAACTTATGATAGCCTCTCCAGGCCAGAAGCCAAGCTACATACTTGCCATCAGACATGCCTGCAATACCTGTCAATTTGGGCAAATTCCTCTTCCTGAGGCCCCCAAAGAATCCTGAGGTTCCTGCACCTGCCAGGAAGTAACATCCTTTACTCACCTGGTGAGGCTGCTGGGAACTCTGTAAGCAAGGTATCAGGCCAACAGTTCCAAAGGGCTTTACGGCTCCAGGTTTTATAAAGTCAACCTTAGTTCCTTTAAGCTGTCTAGTCATATCTGAGTCTTTTCAAATATGACATTCTGGTCAAAGCCTTGGTAAAATAACCAGTGTTTCCAATGGTGTCCTGTTACAAGGAGAACAGATTCTTATTGAACTTATGCAAATGACTGATTGCCATGGAAGAAAGAATACTTGCTGAGACCTTTTGGTTTCAGAGGGTTCAGATAGAGAGAAAGAGTTGAATACCTTGATTTGTTTACAAATGACTACATTTTTTTCTCTGTAAGTTACAGATAACAAGAAAAAGTTTCCCTAGTCTGGAAGAGCAAACATTAAAGAACCATTAATGTTTAAAATAAGACAAAACATCAAGAGATACAACATTACAATCTTTCAGTTCACCTAGTCCCATGTTAATAATTCTGGTTTAGTCCGAATGCAGCTTTTACTTCTGTAAATTCTTACCCATTTCAGTTCCAGGATTTTAACATATCAATGACCTGTATTTGTCCTGAAAGTCTCCTATATGAATTTTCTTTAAGACGGAATTTATCTTACAAGAGAATTAAAACAATTACAAATGACAAAAACTCAGATATAGTAAAAAGCTGGTGAGATGAGAATTTACAATGTAACTGGCAAGAAAATCAGGTTATTCTGTGACCTGTAACATTTCCGTAATCACAATATCAAGTGATGATCTATCAACATATTAAAACTTTAGGAAATGTGGGGCGCCTGGGTGGCTCAGCGGGTTAAAGCCTCTGCCTTCGGCTCGGGTCATGATCCCAGGGTCCTGGGATCGAGCCCCGCGTCGGGCTCTCTGCTCAGCAGGGAGCCTGCTTCCCTTCCTCTCTCTCTCTGCCTCTCTGCCTACTTGTGATTTCTCTCTGTCAAATAAATAAAAATCTAAAAAAAAAAAAAAAAAAAAACAAAAACAAAACAAAAAAAAAACTTTAGGAAATGCATAGCATTTTCCAAATGTAACCCAAGGTTTATCATTGGTTTAAATCTTGTCAACAATTGCTAAAACCTTAGAAAGTTTTAAAACACATGCCTACATATAATTAGGGATGTTAAACACCTGATAAAACAAAACATAGAAACTGAATTTTCTGGGCAGGCAAAGAGAAAACCATAACAGATCAATTAACTTAAGAAAACTTTGTCTTTTTAAACAGAGAGAAAACCAGCTTTTCTATACCAGTGTCTTTTTTTTTTTTTAAGTATACAGATAATGAGTTTACTAGGTTTCCCTCCCATCGTGAATGATGTCACAGACAAAGGGAGGGGAATCTTTCAGAAGCAGTCCTGCTCGCATCCCTCATGGGAACTTAGGAGTGTCTTAGCTAAGGTCTGTCTGTATAAACCCCAGACCAGGCTATTCCGTGGAGTAGATGACCGTTATGCCATATGACGCCCCGTGAGACTCAGGATGCAGCCCACTCAGACTCCATAGTGGAAGCGGTGGGGCCATACAGACACATTCACACAGTCAGGCACTCTTCAGATTCAAACAGGTTGGACATCCTCCCCTTTGGGTATCCCTGGCTAATGAATGGGAGGTGATCAGTCTCCCCTTCCATTCTTTTACGAATGGATTTAGCTCCGACAGTGGCCTTGGGGCTGTTTCTCTCTCTTTTTACATATCTCCTACTTTTTACATAGAGAGTTGCTTTTCTCATTTCCATCAGTCTTAATTACACTTAACAGAATTTTGTACTCTTAGAAATACCTTAATGTCTACTGAAGACTAAATATAAATCAATTGTGAGTTGTTACAACAGAATTCTTTAGATGGCAAATTTATCAATCAGTTAAGCACAGAACGTGTTCACCAGCAGATTTCAAAAGCACAAACCCAGTTCCAGCAGCCAACGCTCTATCATTTTATCCCATTTGGTTAGGACCTACATGTCCAACAAATTTAATTCCATTTGTCATTCAAGCAACCCTTCACAGTTTCAGGTTACCAAAGACTTCAGAAGCCACTTTAACAATTATCCATTAAAACCTTGAGACAGACAAATAACCATCTCCACTTCAGATGCCATGCTCTCCCGCCAGCAAGGGGGAGGGGCTAGGCAGTCCACGTCAGGCAAGAGAAGGCAAGGAACTTCCCTGAAACAAAGGGAATTTTGGCAGCTGCTTGGGAATATTCCTTAAAGTCTCTGTCTCGAGGTCGGTTCATCCCGCAGTGCCAGTTCTGCTTACCAAAAGTGGCCCACTAGGCACTCATATTCCACGCCCGGCTCCAATGAGCATCAGCATTGGGCACCTTAACCCAGCATTAGACTAACCCCAGTTGGCTCCAGTCATAGCCCTTAACACACGAAATGAGTGAGCGAGAAGCCTCACATCTATTATGAAGAACGGAGAGATGAAAGTCAGAGTCCCCTTGCTCTTTGCTGGCCCCATTCCTTCAATCATAATGAACAACACAACAGACAACAAAAGGACCAGGCAAAGACAACTGCAGGCCCAACGATTCTTACCCAGAACCTACCACTGGTGGGGGCTTTCTTTATCCCCCGACCGCCTAGGGGGACTCAAACCCCCCGACCGCCCAGGGGGACTTGAACCCCCCGTCGATCTACCAGCAGAGGGATGGGGCATCCCCGCATCCACTCCAGCCCTGGAGAGCATGGCTGCGCCCAGCTTTTCCCTGGTGGGCCATGCCCTGGAGTTCCAACCAGACAGATAGGATCCCGTGATCTTACCTCCAGAGGCTTTTCCCAAAAATCCCGATGCTTGCTCAGTTCCCGTCATTTGAATCCAGGTGCCCCCCTCCAATGTTAGGGTCCGTAATCAAAGGAGTGAGACTGATACGAAGCAAAGAACAAGCAAAGATTTATTTCGCGCCAAGCATCGAGAATCAAACTGACCAGTCAGGGCCGTCTCTTGCAAAGAGGCAAACCCCCAGCCTCACAGACTAACTTTTATAGAGGTAGTTTAGCCGGGCTACACAGGTGGCCAATGAGATTGCAATACACAGAGAAAACTGCACAGTCATGCTAAGTCTGCCACACACAGAAAAAAACTGCTAGGTAACACACGGGTGGCCAATTGAATTTCAATTTACCCTAGTAGATCTATGCGCGCCCCACTGATTGGATGTCTTCACCTGGCCTGACCCGCCCTTGTATCTAGGCTTTGCAAGTAAGTTCCTCTGGGAGGGGCAGGGTCAATCTAAGTTTACTGCATAGGGTCAATCTAAGTTCACTACATAAACACAAAATGACTCCTTCTGGCCAACCAGGCCCTTACAGTAACCAATGGCTAAGAGAATCTATTTAAGTGAATCTGAAAAAAAAATCCTCATCAAGGATAAATATTCCTCAAACAAGCACCTAGGTGAAGTTGTCATCCTTTCTTGTATAACAGCATAATAGTTCACACTGTTTTTAAAAGTCCTTTACATAAGTCATCACACACCTCTTTCACGACGACGCTACGAAATATGCACTATGTCTATCACCCATGTTATACGTGGGGAAACTGAGGCTCGGAGACAGTAAGTAAATGTGTCCATTGGTTTATTTCCTGCTGTTGAGCTCAGCGAGTGACTTTACCTAACGGACTATGCGGTGACAATTATTCTATACACAATCACGTGCTCTGCACATGCAGTTTTCATGTCACGTTAAATACATGGAAGTGACACACTTTTTCTACGTGAGAAGATCATACGAATGTGTCCAGGCACAGTCAGTAGAAGCCTGGCTTCCCGCTCACGTCCTATAGGAACACCGCTCATGCCGTACGATTGCTTTTCTCATACTTTTCTGACCAACTGTTCCCAGCGTGTGACAAGCGCGCCGGAGGACAAAGGCCCGCTCCATCGGATACACGTCCCTGAGCAACACGGTTCTTCCGTCAGGGATTCCGGGCTCTAAGGAAGCGGTGATCCAGGACACACGTCGTTGACTGTCACGGTCACATGTCGCACAAGTGCAGACACTGGGACACAGCAGGAAGCACAGCAGGGACACTGCACTGCGAACTGCGGGGGGTGGGGGGGGTCAGACTGGAACATCCGGGAGGCGCCGCGGGTGGTGACCACGGGGCGGAGACAGCGATGGGCCTGAAGCAGGTCCCCCAGGACGCCAGACCCCGGTCCTGTCGGAACTCACAAGGCGCATTAACGACCTGTAGGTACCTCGTGTCTCCCGGTCATGAATCTCGCAGGAACAGCCCCTCACGACCAGATCCCCGCGGGAAGAGCGCCCGTCGATGGCGGCGGCCGGTTCTGTCCGCTGCGGCGGGAGGAAGAGCGAGTCTGGCTGCCCGGGGGGCGCCGTCCGTGAAGCCACCGCGTCCCTGTGCAGTCAGGAGCCCGGGGTCCCAGCCGGCGTGCACCGGACTCCGGCTCTGCGGGAGCCCACGGCCGCCCCTCTGCGCCCCACCGCCGGCCGCGGCCCCGCGCGTGCGCGCTCTGCCCCCCCCACCCCGCAAGTAAGTAAAAATTTGAAAAAAAGGGCGCACGCCAGCGTGAGAGCTCGCGAGGCCCCCTGAACCCGGGGCCGCCAGACGGACATGCACGTGGACACCCGACTGCGCCCTCGGACAGCACCGCGGGGCCGCACTTGGGGCTGCGCCCGGCTCGTCCGCGAACCAGCTGGTGTCACCGCCACGTCGCTCCGGCGCTGCGCACGGCCCGCGTCCTCGAGCGACGACGTCACGGCGGTGCTGACGTCACAGGGCTGCTCTGAAGGCGGTGACCGTCATCCGTCCGAGCCGGTTAACGCGTGCGGACGCGGTGAGGGCAGCGGCGGCGGCGGCCTCCCTGTCCCGCAGCCCCGAGGACCAGCCGTGTCCCGCGGACGGCAGAGCGGGTCCTCCTCGGAGCGTCTCCTGGCCGTGGCGTCGGTTCCCGCAACCAAGTCTCTGCGCCTGCGCGGGCGCCGCAGAGCCTCGTTTTCCAGATCGGCTGGCGAGGATTCGTACTAAAATGCGCCACAGGACGGGAGCCCCGCCCGAGCGCGGTCCGGGGCCGCCGCGTGTCTGAGCCCAACACTCCGCTGCGTCGCTGTCCGGATGCCGCGTTCCCTGAGCGGCTGGTCCGACCGGGAAACACCGACGCGGGGACCCGGTGGTCCTAGGACAGGCTTGGCAGCTCCGCGCGGCGTCCGGGGCGCAGCCGTGTCCGCTGCAGCAGCGTTCGCTCCTGACGGACGGGGAGACGCCGCTTGTCCTGCTCTGACGTCCGGGGCGGCACGTGCGGGGTGGGAAGCGCGGACTCAGTGCAGCCGCAGCGGGACTGGCGGGGACCGCCCGGCTCTCGCTCACGTCCGGTGTCCACCGCTTCCCGGAAGCCGCCGCGCAGCTGTACCCGCAGGGCGCCCGCATGAGCAGCGGCGCGGCGGGAAGAGCAGCAGCGGCGCGGCGGGAAGAGCAGCAGCGCGGCAAGAAGAGCAGCAGCGCGGACACCGAGTGACGCGAAGGCCTCGGATGGACGACGTCGGGCAGCGGGTCTTCCAGTGCAGGAGTCAGCCGGGTCGGTGACGTGGACGCCTGGATCTGACGTTGTCGTAAGAGCGGGTCGGGTGGGTGACGTCAGAAGCGAGGGTGCGTGGCGCTGGGCGTCGGAGTACGGGCACGCGGACCGAGCGGGGAGGCAGCGTGGCCAGGAGGTGACCAGCGGACGGGCGGCCGGTCCTGCAGAGCGAGGACCGCGCGGGCAGGGTGCGCACTGTGCAAATGGCGCCGTGTTCTGGGGGCCCAACCTCAGCGGCCCATGTGCGGTTCGGTGAGAGTGCCGTGCGGGGCGCGGAGTCGCGGCAGGCCCGTCGGGGCTGCTGGGGTCCCCACGGAGAGCTGCGTTTCTGCGGCCGCGCGTGCGAAGGGGGCTCGGGTGAGAGGCCTCCAAACCCTCCTGACCGTCTCGGTGCTTGGAAGGCGGGGGTGGGGGGGTGGGGGGGCGCTTAGAGGACACGCCTCCCTGGGGACGGATGGACGGACGAAGGGACAGAGGGAGCTGGGGTGTGGGGTGGGGGCGGGAGGGGAGGGGAGGGGGAGACAGGAAAGGCGGAGGCGCATGAGCAGGGGAGGAGGAGAAGTGGCTGCTGCGTGGGCGGGAAGCGGAGCTGCCCTGCGGGGCAGGACCCACCGTGCTGCGCCAAGGCCAAGGGCAGGTCCACATGCGGGGAGGAGAAGCAGGGACGTGTCGGGCTGCCGGGTGGCTCGGTTGGTTGGCAACTGCTTTCGGCTGCCATCGTGATGCGGAGTCCCGCATGGGGCCCAGCTCCGCGGGGAGCCTGCTTCTCCGTCTGATCTTCTCCTGTCACTCTTTCTCTCTCTCTAATAAACAAACAACATCTGAAAGAAAGAAAATGAAACTCGTCTCCTGCTTCCGTTTTCTCCGCGGAGCCCGAGTCCAGGCTGTGAGCGGAGACTCGAGGTGGAGAGGCCGAACCCCGAAGTGCTGGTGTCTGAGAACCCGAGTGAAGTCGCCCGGGAAGTGCTGTGCTGCAGTTGGAGACCCGGAGACCGGTGTCTCCGCTGGCACCGGTCAGCGCAGGGGGCGGCTTCCCTGTACCCCAGGACAGACGAAGTTAGATGCAGCGCTAGGATTAAATTTTTTGGTTTGGGCTCGCGAATGCAATGGAAGGAACGAAGCAAGGCAGTTAATGATGGTGGAAGAAGACGAGCGAGGAGGCGTGAAGGCACAGGACACATGCCGGACAGTGAGAACACAGGCGACCTGACGTTTCCATGGGGGAAGGCGAGGAGATTCTGTATCATATGTAAATGGTCAGAAAGCGGAATGATTGCGAACAAGATGCTGGAGGTCGGCAGTTATTAGAGATGGCAAGACCTTGGGAGGTGGGGTGAGGGTCAGTGTCACGGGAGAGGATGATGTCAAGGAAGGAAAACCGAGGAGTAGAAAGGACTGTCCAGGTTTCACCTGCACTATGTTCCCAGACAGACAAAACTTAGTGTGGTGTTAGATGTCAAGATAGTGGCTGTTTGGGGGAAGAACGGAGGACAGTGATTGGGAGGGGCATGGGGGCAGTTTTCAGGGACCTGGTGTTCAGGGTCTTGATCCAGCTGCTGGTCGTGTTCACTTTGTGAAAGTTCATTAACCTGTTACTTCATGATTTCTGCATTTCCATATTATAATTTAATACAGAATTAAAAATATAAACAACAAAATATGAACAAAAATTATAATCAAGTTTTATCACAGGTGCAGGTCACCTTCCATAGAAAATATAGTTTTCTTTCCAAATGTTGTTGGGTAAAGAGCCGATATAAATTTTAAAAGCACTTAGTCAGGTGGGGGAGGAGCCAAGATGGTGGAGGAGTAGCAGCTGAGACGACATCAGGTCGCAGGAGATCAGCTAGATAGCTTATCAGACCATCCTGAACACCGGCAAATCCAACAGGTGGTCGAAGAGAAGAAGAGCACCAATTCTACAAACAGAAAATCGACCACTTTCTGAAAGGTAGGACCGCCGGTGAATCCAAAGTGTTGGGAAGATAAACCGTGGGGGTAGGGGCTACTTCCTAGCAAGCGGTGGAATAACAAATCAGGACTTTTAAAAGTCTGCTCCATGGAGGGACATCACTCCAGAGAATAAGCTGGGGTGAAGCCCACGCGGGGACAGCATGGTCTCAGGTCCCGCGGGGTCACAGAAGGATCGGGGGTGTCTGGGTGCTGCAGAGCTCATAGGTATTAAACCGGGGAAGCCGGCTATAGGACAGAGCTGAGGAGTGAACTCTCAGCTTGGGGTTACCTTGAGCCATGATCTGTGGCACTGTCAGGCCACTGTTCTGTGAGCGGGGACCCCACAAGATCCAGGGAGACCCCCCTGGAAGAGCACAGGGAACTGCTGGGTTTGGAGACTCCAGGCAGTGCTGTGTCCAGAGACAGAGACCCTTGGTCACAGGCTGGGTGAGCTCGGAGCACAGTCAGAGGCCAGGGAGATGGGAGTGATTGAGCGCTTGTCTCCGAGAGCGCACTGAGGAGTAGGGCCCCGAGCTCTCGGCTCCTCTGTGCCAGATATTGGGAGGCTGCCATTTTTATTTCTACCCTCCGGAACTCTACGGAAAGCGTTCAGGGAACAAAACCTCCAAAAGCGAACCCGAGTGGATTACTTAGCCTAGCCCCTGGTTAGGGCGGTCCAATTCCACCTCCGGCAAATACACTTGAGAATCACTACAGCAGGCCCCTCCCCCAGAAGATCAGCAAGAAATCCAGCCAAGACCAAGTTCACTTGTACCAAGGAGAACAGCCGAATTCCAGAGGAGGAGAAAGCAAAGCATGGAATTCATGGCTTTCTCCCCATGAGTCTTTAGTCTTGCAAAGTTAATTAATTTTTTTAATTTTATTTTTTTCTTCTGCTAAATTTTTTTTAAACTTTTGCCCTTCCCTCTTTTCACATTTTTTAACTAGTTTATCTTAGCATTACCTTCCACAAAAAAAAATCCTTTTCAACCTTCATTATTATAGTCATATTTTATCCTTAGTTGTATCTAACTTTATTATTTGTATACACATAGGGTTTTTCCCTTCTAAAAACAATTGGGATACAACTTATTTTAACAGATCAAAATATACCCTAAATCTAGCACAGGGCTTTGTTCTAGTCTCCAGCCTGAGCAAATTCCCTCCATTTTCTTTTTCTTTATTCTCCCAACCAACTTATCTTATCAACTCTTTTTTAGAAATTTTTTTAAAAAGTTCATCTTTATTGTCATATTCCATCCCTTCATCGTATTTACCCTTATTTTGTGTGTGTGTCTGTATATATATATTTTTTTCTTTCATTCTTTAAAATATTTGGAGGTAGTTTCTTCTAAAGACCAAAATATTCCCCAAATTAAGTGGGTGACACTCCTCTATTCACCAGTCTAATATATACATTTTCTTTTTTATATTTTTTCTTTATTTTTTTCTTTTTAAAATTTTTTTTTCTTTTTCTGAGCTTCTCTTTACCCCCCATCTTCCCCTCACAATTTGGGGTCTCTTCTAATTTGGTTGAAGCACATTTTCCTGTGGTCTTTGCCACCCTTCATTATTCTTATCTGGATAAAATGACTAGGCGGAAAAACTCACCACAAAAAAAAGAACAAGAGGCAGTACCGGAGGCTAGGGACCTAATCATTACAGACATTGGTAATATTTCAGATCTAGAGGCCAGAATGATGATTCTCAAGGTGCTAGCTGGGCTCGAAAAAGGCATGGAAGATATTAGAGAAACACTATCTGGAGAAATAAAAGCCCTTTCTGGAGAAATAAAAGAACTAAAATCTAACCAAGCTGAAATAAAAAAGGTATTAATGAGGTGTAATCAAAAATGGAGGTTCTTACTGCTAGGATAAATGAGGCAGAAGAGAGAATTAGCGATATAGAAGACCAAATGACAGAGAATAAAGAAGCTGAGCAAAAGAGAGACAAACAACTACACAGGGACCACACAGGGAGAATTCGAGAGATAAGTGATGCCATAAGACGAATCAACATTAGAATAACTGGGATTCCAGAAGAAGAGAGAGGGGAGCAGAAGATACATTGGAGCAAATTATTGTAGAGAATTTCCTTAATATGCCAAAGGGAACAAGCATCAAAATCCAAGAGGTGCAGAGAATCCCCCTCAAAATCAATAAGAATAGGTCCGTACCCCGTTACCTAATAGTAAAATTTACAAGTCTTAGCGACAAAGAGAAAATCCTGAAAGCATCCAGGGAGAAGGAGTCTGTAACATACAATGGTAAAAATATTAGATTGGCAGCAGACTTATCCACAGAGACCTGGCGGGCCTGAAAGAGCTGGCATGATATATTCAGAGCACTAAATGAGAAAAACATGCAGCCAGGAATACTATATCCAGCTAGGCTATCATTGAAAATAGAAGAAGAGATTAAAAGCTTCCAGGACAAACAAAAACTGAAAGAATTTGCAAACACCAAACCAACTCTACAGGAAATATTGAAAGGGGTTTTCTAAGCAAAGAGAGACCCTAAAAGTAGTAGACCAGAAAGGAACAGAGAGAATATACGGTAATATTCACCTTACAGGCAATACAATGGCACTAAATTCATATCTCTCAATAGTTACCCTGAATGTAAATGGGCTAAATGCCCCAATCAAAACACACAGGGTTCAGAATGGATAAAAAAAAACAAAACCCATCAATATGCTGCCTACAAAAAACTCATTTTAGACCCAAAGACACCTCCAGATTTAAAGTGAGGGGGTGGAAAACAATTTACCATGCTAATGGACATCAGAAGAAAGCTGGGGTGGCAATCCTTCTATCAGATCAATTAGATTTTAAGCCAAAGACTATAATAAGAGATGAGGAAGGACACTCTATCATACTCAAAGGATCTGTCCAACAAGATCTAACAATTTTAAATATCTATGCCCCTAACATGGGAGAAGCCAACTATATAAACCAATTAATAACAAAATCAAAGAAACACATTGACAAGAATACAATAATAGCAGGGGACTTTAACACTCCCCTCACTGAGATGGACACATCATCCAAGCAAAAGATCAACAGGGAAATAAAGGCCTTAAATGACACACACACACTTAAATGACATCAGATGGACATCACAGATATATTCAGAACATTCCATCCCAAAGCAATAGAAAACACATTCTTCTCTAATCCACATGGAACATTCTCCAGAATAGAACACATCTGGGGTCATAAATCAGGTCTCAACTGGTACCAAAAGATTGGGATCATTCCCTGCATATTTTCAGACAACAATGCTCTGAAGCTTGAACTCAATCACAGGAGGAAGTTTGGAAAGAACTCAAATCCATGGAGATTAAAGAGCATCCTTCTAAAGAATGAATGGGTCAACCAGGAAATTAAAGAAGAATGGAAAAAATTCGCGGAAACAAATGATAATGAAAACACAATGGTTCAAAATCTGTGGGACATAGCAAAGGCAGTCCTAAGAGGAAAATATACAGTGATACAACCTTTTTCAAGAAATAAGAAAGATTTCTAATGCACAACCTAATCCTACACCTAGAGTAGCTGGAGAAAGAACAAAAAAGAAAGCCTAAACTCAGCTGGAGAAGAGAACTAGTAAAGATCAGAGCAGAACAATGAAACTAGGAGCTGGTTTTTTGATAGGATAAGATCGATAAACCCCTGGCCAAAGTTATCAAAAAGAAAAGAGAAAGGACACAAATAAATAAAATCATGAATGAAAGAGGAGAGCTCACAACCAACACCAAAGAAATGCAAATAATTATAAGAACATACTATGAGCAACTCTATGCCAGCAAATTTGACAATCTGGAAGAAATGGAAGCATTCCTAGAGACATATAAACTACCACAACTGAACCAGGAAGAAATAGAAAACCTGAACAGACCCATAACCAGTAAGGAGATTGAAGCAGTCATCAAAAATCTCCCAAAAAACAAGAGCCCAGGGCCAGATGGCTTCCCAGGGGTATTCTACTAATCCTTTAAAGAAGAATTAATTCCTATTCTCCTGAAACTTCCAAAAAATAGAAATGGAAGGAAAACTTCCAAACTCATGAGGCCAGCATTACCTTGATCCCAAAACCAGACAAGGATCCCATCTAAAAAGAGAATTACAGACCAATATCCTTGATGAACACAGATGCGAAAATTCTCACTGAAATACTAGCCAATAGGATCCATCAGTACATTAAAAGGATTATTCACCACAACCAAGTGGGATTTATTCCAGGGTGCAAGTTTGGTTCAACATCTGCAAATCAATCAATGGGATACAACCCATTAATAAAAGAAAGAACAAGAACCATATGATACTCTCCATAGATGCTGAAAAAGCATTTGACAAAGTACAGCATCCCTTCCTGATCAAAACTCTTCAAAGTGTAGGGATAGAGGGCACATACCTCAATATCATCAAAGGCATCTATCAAAAAGCCACCATGAATCTCATTCTCAATGGAGAAAAACTGAGAGTTTTTCTGCTAAGGTCAGGAAAATGGCAGGGATGTCGTTATCACCACTGCTATTCAACATAGTACTGGAAGTCCTAGCCTCAGCAATCAGACAACAAAAAGAAATTAAAGGCATCCAAATTGGCAAAGAAGAAGTCAAACTCTCACTCTGCAAATGATATGATACTATATGTGGAAATCCCAAAAGAGTCCGCTCCAAATCTGCTAGAACTAGTACAGGAATTCAGTAAAGTGTTGGGATATAAAATCAATGCACAGAAATCAGTTGGATTTCTTTACACCGACAGAAGAAAGAGAAATTAAGGGGTCAATCCCATTTGCAATTGCACCCAAAGCTATAAGATACCTAGGAATAAACCTAACCAAAGAGGCAAGGAATCTGTACTCAGAAAACTATAAAGTACTCATGAAAGAAATAGAGAAAGACACAAAGAAATGGAAAAATGTTCCATGCTCATGGATTGGAAGAATAAATATTGTGAAAACATCTATGCTACCTAAAGCAGTCTACAGTTTAATGCAATCCCTATCAAAATCCCATCCACTTTTTCCAAGGAAATGGAACAAATAATCTTAAAATTTATATGGAACCAGAAAAGACCTCGAATAGCCAGAGGAATATTGAAAAAGAAAGCCAAAGTTGGTGGCATCACAATTCCGGACTTCAAGCTCTATTACAAAGCTGTCATCATCAAGACAGTACAGTACTGGCCCCAAAACAGACACATAGATCAGTGGAACAGAATGGAGAGCCCAGAAATAAACCCTCTACTCTATGGTCAACTAATCTTAGCAAAGCAGAAAAGAATGTCCAATGGAAAAAAGACAGCCTCTTCAATAAATGGTGTTGGGAAAATTGGACAGCCACATACAGAAAAATGAAATTGGACCATTTCCTTACACCACACACAAAATATACTCTAAATGGATGAAGGACCTCAATGTGAGACAGGAATCCATCAAAATCATTGAGGAGAACACAGGCAGCAACCTCTTCGACCTCAGCCGCAGCAACATCTTTCTAGGAACATCGCCAAAGGCAAGGGAAGCAAGGGCAAAAATGAACTATTGGGATTTCATCAAGATCAAAAGCTTTTGCACAGCAAAGGAAACAGTTAACAAAACCAAAAGACAACTGACAGAATGGGAGAAGATATTTGCAAACGGCATATCAGATAAAGGGCTAGTATCCAAAATCTATAAAGAACTTATCAAACTCAACACCCAAAGAACAAATAACCCAATTAAGAAATGGGCAGAGGACATGAACAGACATTTCTGCAAAGAAGACATCCAGATGGCGAACAGACACATGAAAAAGTGCTCAACATCACTCATAATCAGGGAAATACAAATCAAAACCACAATGAGATACCACCTCACACCAGTCAGAACGGCTAAAATTAACAAGTCAGGAAATGACAGATGCTGGCAAGGATGCGGAGAAAGGGGAACCCTCCTGCACTGTTGGTGGGAATGCAAGCTGGTGCAACCACTCTGGAAAACAGTATGGAGGGTCCTCAAAAAGTTGAAAATAGAACTACCCTATGACCCATCAATTGCACTACTGGGTATTTACCCTACAGACACAAACGTAGTGATCCGAAGGGGCATGTGCACCCGAATGTTTATAGCAGCATGTCCATGATAGCCAAACTATGGAAAGAACCTAGATGTCCATCAACAGATGAATGGATAAAGAAGAAGTGGTATATATATATATATATATATATACAATGGAATATTATGCAGCCATCAAAAGAGATGAAATCTTGCCATTTGAGATGACATGGATGGAAGTAGAGGATATTATGCTTAGCAAAATAAGTCAATCAAAGACAATTATCATATGATCTCCCTGATATGAGGAAGTTGAGAGGCAACATGGGGGTTTTAGGGTGTAGGAAAAGAATAAATGAAACAAGATGGGATCAGGAGGGAGACAAACCATAAGAGACTCTCAATCTCACAAAACAAACTAAGAGTTGCTGGGGGGAAGGGGGTAGGGAAAGGGTGGTGGGGTTATGGACATTGGGGAGGGTATGTGCTATGCAGTGTGCAAACCTGTTGATTCACAGACCTGTACCCCTGGGCCTAATAATAAATTATATGTTAATAAAAAGTAATAAAAAAATAACAAAATTTAAAAAGCACTTACTCAAAAATTAAATTAGCTAAAAAATGATTTTTTATTATTTATTTATTTGACACAGACAGAGAGAGACAGTGAGAGACAGAACACCACAGGGGGAGTGGGAGAGGGAGAAGCAGACTTCCTGCAGAGCAGGGAGCACAATGCAGGGTTCAATCCCAGCACCCTGGGATTATGACCTGAGCCAAAGGCAGATGTTTAACCAACTGAGCCCCCCAGGCACCCTGCTAAAAATGATTAAGATGAATACAATAAATGAAATATTAGGTACTTAAAAAAACTCCAGGGGAGGAACATTTATAAAAAGAAGATTAAACTATAGATAAATTATATTGAGTCTTTTCTATAGACCAGTAATATGTTTAAGCAGTAGGATAAAGTTCTTAAGGAAAATGTGGAGGAACTGAAAAGGGTATGTGAAAACTCAGAGAATTATCACATGCCTTGAAATAAAAACTGATGAGGAGGGGCACCTGGATGGCTCAGTGGATTAAAGCCTCTGCCTTCGGTTCAGGTCATGGTCCCAGGGTCCTGGGATCGAGCCCCGCATCAGGCTCTCTGCTCAGCAGGGAGCCTGCTTCCTCCTCTCTCTCTCTGCCTGCCTCTCTGCCTACTTGTGATCTCTGTCTGTCAAATAAATAAATAAAATCTTAAAAAAAAAAACCAATGAGGAAAAAATACCTATATTGATTATGCCAGATAGACTATTTGGGAAGTAAATTCTGAATACATTGAAAAGACATGATAGAAAGATATAACAATAATGATAATTCTTCTGTTTTTCTGCTGGGAATTTCATTCTGATGCAATAGAATTCTTATTAAAAATAATTTTGGCATCATATGTATGACAATATAAGAGGTATGATTTATATACTGGAAGAAATGAATTCTCTGGAAGTTCGAGGGTGATTTCATATCACTGTACTCTTGGGATGCAAGCACATGCCATAATCTGTGGTTGAAATATTGTCTCTGGTCAGTAATTCTAGATCTTGACCGAGTCCACATCTGAACAAGGCTGGAACAAATCTATATATTACACCCTTTTTCTTGCCAGCTCTGCGAGAGATATTGAAAACATATGTAACGTTTCTGAGATGTGTTACTCTAAGAACATTCCTGGATACCTAGTGAAATATTATCATATTATGTGTGTGTTCACAGACAATATTATTTAGAGGTTGTCTTTTGTTAATAAATGAGCATATCACGATACTGAACCTGAATAAAGTATCAGAGAAATAGAAAGTATGCTTCTGTTCATTTTAGAGAGCATGTGCGTGCGCGCGTGTGCACACACACACACACACACACACGGAAAAATAAAAGGCAAAAGATAATAGATATAAATGTATAAACACTGATATTTTCAGAATAATAAAGTCTGTGTATCATAAGAAGGAAGTATTATTGGAGCCTAGGCTTTTTAAAATATAAACAAAATTTGGAAGAGGAATTTTTAGACAGAGGAGTATATTCTATGTTCAGCGATTCATGGGAAGGAATAGTAAGATTTCAGTATTAGGTGATAAGGAAAACAATTGAAAGGGGCATTAAAATAAGATAAATAGTAAATGGAGATCAAGTTAAAAATGCATATTATATGCTATGATAAATGAAAACCAGGCCTTTTACTCAACGGGCAACTCTCTCAAAGGAAAACTAAATATAGTTAAGACTAAAATAATGAAATTTTAAAAAGTAGACTACTTTAAATATGAATATCCACTTAAATAAAGACCTTTTCTCTAATTAAATATTATAAACACGCTTTAAAAAATGAAATTCTATTAAAAGTAATAAGTATGTACATTGTATTCCTTGTGCTTATTTATCTTATAACTAGAAGTTTGTAGCACAACTTGATGAATGTAGTTAACATTGCTGTGTGGTATATATAAAAGTTGTTAAGAGAGTAGACCTTAAGAGTTCTCATCACAAGGATAGCAAGTGTTTTTTTCTTTTTTTGTTGTATATGTAAGAACTCATTGATGTTACCTAAACTTACTGTGGTAATAATTTCACAATAAATATAAGTCAAATCATTATGCTGTGCACTTTAAGTTTATACACTTATATTTCAAAAATTAAGTAATATGTGAATTTGATTAAAATTATATACAAAATGGGTTTTTAGACTGATCACTAATATGTAGTTTATTAAAATATGTTATATAATCCTAACTCTGTTTTTGTGCTAGTTACTTTCTATTGTACTAATAACTGGAAAATACTTTAAGTAATTTTTGACATTGCAATTTTTTCTATGTTGATGCTAAGAAAAATATTAACTTATTTTATAGTTTAAGTGTGTTTATTGAAGTTGTAGGGAAATGTTAGAGGTGTGTCCAGTCTAAAAGCTACAGTATTACTTAAAATCATCCTACACAGCATGCCCAACAGATACCCCGATAGGTGCAAGGTCTTTTGCAGTATGATTGCTCCCATTTTTATTACCCATAAGTTGCCCATAAGTTTCAAGGCTATTTGAATAATGTCCTCTAATCTCAGCTACTTCAACCAATTAAATAAATGTCAAATTTCAATTTAAGATCCATCTTCCATGAGAAAAAAGTCTTCTAAATAATTCCAGGAATAAAAGTATCAAAATATTTATCATACAGAATCATTGTAGATGTGGTTTAAAATAAAATGCTAATGAAGTACAGCTTTCTTTTTCTGCCATCATTGTCTGGGAATGAAAATTGAAAGCAAACAATTTTTTTAAATTAAAATTTATAGCAATTTCCTTATTGTAACTCACTAGGGAGCGAGTTAAAATCTGGAGATAAATATCAAAATGTAATCAATTTCTTGGCTTTATAGCTACTAAATATGTCACATTTGCCTTATTTTCTTCATTCCAAAGTCATTTCTAAATTTTTAGACAACTAGTCCTATTGATAAAAAGTAAATATATTGTTATGGACAGTTATATTCAAAATCATAAGAAATGTAAATATGATTCAATTTACTTAATTTTTCGTATTTACTTTAAAACTGTAAAAACATATGCTGTGAAATCAGATTCTCTGACATTATCTCTCATACCTGTAGAGCTCAACATTTTATTGATTTTTCACCCAGTGGGTAATGGTAGTTTTTTTTTTTTTCTCTGTCGCCAGCCCAGTGTGTAAGGGTTAATTAAGCCTGGTAGTGAACAAGGTGATTGCGCTACTTCAGCAAGTCAGCTTTTTAATGTTCTCTCATTTACTCAGCGCACGTCTAATGGCATCATTTTCGTGCCGTAAACAGCCAAAATACCTTCTATAGCGACATAGAGATAGAAAGGAACAAGTGAACAAGTGCATGAGATAATTTCACACTGTGATGACTGCTGTTAAGATAGTCACCTCTGCCTTTGGTAAGCCACGGGCTTCAGGCTGAACGGTCTGGTCCGTTGAATTGCCTCAGATGAGGTGGTGGCAAACGTGGTAGGTAAGGAGAGGGAGAGGGAGAGGGAGCGGGTAAGGGAAGAACAGGAGAGCAGGAGCGTCTCAGGGGAGACGCCAGATACAAAGGCCCCAAGCAGGAGAGAACTCTGGGGATGTAATATTCAAATGGCTTTGAGTCTGGTCCTTGGGAAAACCTTTAGAACCGTGTAAATCTTGTACCGCAGGGGAGTGATTTCCTTCTTGAGCAGACCATTCCCTGAAACAGCGAACTTGCTGGGGCAGTCTGGGACAGGCAATAGTTAAGGCAGTTATTTACTGGTATCTTTCTCCTTTTCAGTATTTCACTCCCATGCGAGCCTGTTTTTTTCTATTCCCCTAAGTTACTGTCCTCGCCCTCTTCCCAATGGAGCACTTGAAATGTGCAGCAGGACATCAAAGAGCCTTGTTGGTCCTCCTCTGTGATACGGTGTATTCTGTGAGAAACTGAGATACTGAATGGAACAGGTGAGTCAAATTATGTCTGTGACAAAATTTACCTGAGAGGTGTGCCACTAACTTTTATTTTTGTTCCTCTCATGAGGTATTAGAGGAAATATAAAGGCCATTTTCCTGATCATCTGATTGCCCAAGGTCATATAGCTGACTTTAGGCTTCCACCAAAAGGTTGCTATATAGAGGCAGAAAGATGACGTGCATTTCAAATTTCTCCATGCAAAAAAAAAAAAAAGTAAAACTTGTTAGAGTCTCCATTGAAAGGTTAGATTGGGAAAGAGAGTTGAGTTATTTGCATAGTGGAACATTAAGAATTAATTTTTAGATTCAAACAGATTATGCTATTTTTGATCCCAATTAACATGACTAATCAAGAGTGGACTGCATTTCTTGTACATGTCACATTTTACTTAGAGTGCTTGTAAGTGGTCAGTGGACATCCGCTACTGGCAGTAATACTGCCCTTAACAAATCTATGACTATTTTTTTTCCCATGTGATGAATCCCATGAATTACAGTTGTGCTATCAAACATGGATAAATCTACGGTTGCAGTGGTATTGGTGAGGGGAAGCCAAGAGTGATCAGGTTGACATCTTTATGAAATCTGTTTCTTAAATTTTTTGGTCTTTTTTAAGAGATGATTGAAGACTTCACATAAGCTACATATTAAAGAGATTGGACTTACTAGCTGAAATCCAATGCATTTGAGGAAAATACAGTTTGAAATATGAAAGTATTTTTCTCTTCTATTTAGTACTTTTTATGGTGTCAGGTCGCATGTTTGACTAAGGAACAAGGACTCGGAAGCAGAGTTCTGAAATTGTTTAATTATTTCATGTGAGGGGCGCCTGGGTGGCTCAGTGGGTTAAAGCCTCTGCCTTCCCCTCAGGTCCTGGTCTCAGGGTCCTGAGATCAGCCCCGCATCGGGCTCTCTGCTCAGCGGGGAGCTGCTTCCTCCTCTCTCTCTGCCTGCCTCTCTGCCTACTTGTGATCTCTGTCTGTCAAATAAATAAATAAAATCCTTAAGAAAAAATTATTTCATGTGAATGTGACAGCACTCAGAGAAATACTCGTTTTCTTTAATAGTAACAAGGCCACATGTATTTATCAGTGCCCATCATACTTAGGCTATCCTGGACTAAACCTGAAAAGTATAAACAGAGGTGCAAAAAAAGTCAAATTACATCATTTATCATCTACAATTCTTTCCTTAGTACAATTAAATTGTATATTTAATGTATGGAAGATCACTGTGTAATTTAATCTTTATACATTACTAATAGTAAAAATATTAAATACTTGTTATCAAGGATTAAAGTACATAAACTACCAAATTCTTTGTATTTTATCATGTAATTAAAAATATACATTTATTACTAGTAATAAGTTTTACATATTGAAAATATAAATATATTCATATCAGCCCCTGCATGTAATTCTAATGATAGAAAAATTAATGGAGAAATATCAGAGAATATCCATGTCATAATTTAAAAGCTTCTGTAATGTATTTATGAGGGTGTATATACACATGTGTAACATATGGAATTATGAATCCAGGAAACAGAATATATAATGTATGTATTATTTTCAAATATATTTGAAATATTTATAGTATCTAACATATAGAATTCAGAAAAAATGGATCTTAATGCATTAAAAATATGTTATATTTTCTGGAAAAAGGAAATAAAAAGATGAACAAATACACATAGTTGATTTTCCCTCATAAGTGAAAAAATATATTTCTAAATACATCTTCAGTTAGAGAAGAAGTAATAGAAATAGTAAACTATTTAAGTTGAATTGTAGTGTTGTAAATAACAAAATGTATGTAATGGGCCAATATAGTTCTCAGAGAATAATATATATTCTTAAATTTAAGAAGCTCAAAGTAATAAGCAGAATTAAACAAATTTAAAAGATTAGAAGGAAGATAATAAAAAAGGTAAAGGTAACTAATAAAAATTAGGAAGCTTTGGTTCATAAAACCAAATGAGTGGCAACATTGTATTAACTATCATACACCATACAAAATTTTGTATGATACCTTATCTTTTAGAAGGTTAGTATTCCCTGATATCAAAAACAGACAAGCACACAGGAGAAATGTAGACTGATTTTATTTTTGAAAATAGAGACAAAAATCATATGTGATTTAATAACTCTTGTTATATTTCTCATCCTCATTCTCCTTGGGCTCTCAGGGTAGGGAGGGCATGCAGCTCTCACAGGAGAAGCAGAGGACATAAGGGCAAGTAAACAACAAATCTTACGGTTTAGGGTCCAAAA
Source organism: Enhydra lutris kenyoni (assembly GCF_002288905.1). Taxonomy (NCBI): domain Eukaryota; kingdom Metazoa; phylum Chordata; class Mammalia; order Carnivora; family Mustelidae; genus Enhydra; species Enhydra lutris. The sequence goes on from NW_019154085.1 coordinate 897,208, forward strand.
AAGTACAGACTAACTTCTACCTACTGGCTATTGGTCAAAACTGTCAAAACAAAAACAGACACAACCAAACAAAGAAAAACAAACAAAAAAACCCTGGAAGCATGCCCTAGCCCTAAGTCAGAACGTAAGGAAATAATGAGGCCATGAAAGGAGTGTGGATACACGGTAAATGGAAAGATGATGCCGATTAATTCCTCGAGCTACGGAGCCTCATCATTAGAAAATAACCCACGTTAATAGATGAGAATAGAAAAACACATAACCAACTAAATAAAGGTTCAAAAAACATTTATTACCATTTAACATACGTTTATAACAAATTACTAACATACTAGGAATGTCTTAATTTCAGATGGTGCCTACTGAACTCTACCACAGATAGCCAACTTAATGTTGACACGTTAGAAACATTCCTATTAAAATTATGAGAAAAGGGAAGGATATTGGCTTTCACAGCTTTAGCATTTCACCAGGGTTCAGCCAATACCATAAAAACAAACAAACCAAAAAAACCAGCAAGAGTTTGAGGACAGTATAATAATGGTGTAGCTCAATGGCTTATCCCTATGTCAGGTCCTTCCCGGGTGGCAGAGATCCAGTGGTTGATTCTGACACGAAACGACTTTGACAGGCCATTTTAGCATCCGATCTCCCCAGGGGGTTGGAGGCATTGCATCTCTGCTTTGTTCTCTGGACAGTTCTGCTTCCTTCCTTTACACTTTACGTGTGTTAGTTCCTGATAAACATTCTGTATACAAGCCTTTGCCTCAGAGTATGTTTTCCAGAAAACAAAACCTGCCACATAACATAGGCCAAATTTATAGATTGAGGACAAGAGAAATAAGGTACAAAATGCTTTGGAAATGGCTTGGCCATTTAACCACACCTTTCATAAGATAATATGACTGTAGAACCTGATTAAAAAGTCTCGGTGGTCAATTCTTTGTTCTCCTAAAAGTCTACCCGATTCTTAATTGCTTCATAAAAATGTCCTTGATGGACAGAACTAATAGAAAACTATATTTGGTAATGTGTTTTTTACTTATATCAAAAGTTTTATTTAGAATAATTTGCACTAAATAATAATCTGAATGTTTTTTTGCCAAAGTCAATTTAGAGAGAAAAATTGAGAACTAATTAAAACTTAGAGAATGGAGGGGCGCCTGGGTGGCTCAGTGGGTTAAGCCTCTGCCTTCGGCTCGGGTCATGATCTCAGGGTCCTGGGATCGAGCCCCTCATCAGGTTCTCTGCTCGGTAGGGAACCTGCTTCCCCCTCTCTCTCTGCCTGCCTCTCTGCCTGCTTGTGATCTCTCTCTGTCAAATAAATAAATAAAATAAAATAAATAAAATATTTTTAAAAAACAAACAAAAAAACCCACCAACTTTGAGAATGGAATATATTATTTTTGTTTCCTTTTTAGGGAGAAAGGGCTCCAGCTTTTTGGTCTCATCTAGAATTAAAATATGCTTCCAGTGATCTGATTTATAATTTTCTTTTATACATGGCTTCTCCATTTTAATAATAGGGATAGAAGTAAAAAATCATTCAATAGAGTGCTTTTTCATTAGCCTGAAGAATGTGTGACTGGGTGTACTGATTACTTTAGGTTCAGAGCTTTTAACAGGTTTCTTCCAAGTCTCATTAATCTGAGAAGCAGAACATCAATATAACCTACCATATTCTGGTTAGTTCTCACCAGTCACTAAACTAGTTAATAATCTGGTACACATTAATTTTATCAGCAATATGTCCAGAATGACAGCCCAGCACTAAGCTGATTCAATCTTAAAAATTTTTATTACTGTTAATTTCAAGACACTACTGCTTTATATCAAGCTTCTCTATGAAATAGCTCTGCATTTGGGATTAGGCCCCCTGAGTCTATGTACTGGTTATTTCCTTTATTAGACAATGTGATCTTTGATAACTCATGAATCTATGCTTTACTTATTTAAACCTGCCTGATTATAAAGAGTATTTTCAGTGGGCTTACAAAAATAATATAAAGTCTATAAATATAGTTATTAAGTATAAATTTATAAAATAACAGGCTAAACAGAAGATTTTTAGTGGTTATGATAATTATGTGAATTACCTTGGAAAAATTACCAGATCTACAAAATGTTAATTACATCAGTACCTGTATCATTGAACTGTGGCAGAAATTAAATGGAAAACACGAATAGCAACATTACCTTACATCGGTGCGCAGGAAAAGTTGTGTATCATTAGATTAGTATAAAGCTGTAAGGGGTAGGGAAGTGTCTATCCTAAAGAAGGAGTATATGACTCCATTTCAGTGGTCAATAACCATCAGCTCCCCACCCCCCAAAATAGGGTTAAGACAAAATAAATGTAGAAGACTAAATGAGATGAAAGGAAATTTAATACACAAGAAATAATTTTATTCAATACTGTATTGAAAACGAATATGTACAGTTTTCCCATTGAATCTTTCTGTGACTTTGTCTTCATTCATTCAGGTAACATCACACAATACCACAGACAGGGTGGCTTATAGGCAGAATTTCATTGCTCACAGTTCTGGAGACTGACCAAAATCAGTGTCAGTACGGTTGGGTGAGGGCCAACTTCCAGGTCACAGAATTATTGTTGTATCCTCGTGTGGTGGAATGGATTAGGGAGCAATGTGGGATCTCTTCTATTTATTTATTTATTTAAAGATTTTATTTATTTGACAGACAGAGATCACAAGCAGGCAGAGAGGCAGGCAGAGGGAGAGAGACAGAGAAGCAGGCTCCCCGCTGAGCAGAGAGCCCGATGCAGGACTCGATCCCAGGACCCTGGGATCATGACTTGAGCAGAAGGCAGAGGCTTAACCCACTGAGCCACCCAGGAGCCCCTGTGGGATCTCTTTTAAAAGAGCCCTGATCATAGTCATGAGAGTTCTACTCTTTTTTTTTTTTTTAAGATTTTATTCATTTATTTGACAGAGAGAGATCACAAGTAGGCAGAGAGGCAGGCAGAAAGAGAGAGGGAAGCAGGATCCCTGCTGAGCAGAGAGCCCGATGTGGGGCTCAATCCCAGGACCCCGAGATCATGACCTGAGCCGAAGGCAGCGGCTTAACCCACTGAGCCACACAGGCGCCGGAGAGTTCTACTCTTAAGAACTAATCACCACCCAAAGGCCCCATCTACTAATACCATTATATTTGAGAGTTAGGATTTCAACATATGAATTTTTGGGGAACACAAAAATTCAGGCCATGGCAGATCACTTCTGTAAGTTTAAGTTCTGGAAAGGATGATTTCTATGAATTCTTCTAACATTCCTTGATATGTATACACACACACTGTTCCATTTTCTCTAGGAGGATATGAAAGAAGGTGTTAAATAAAGAAATGGGTGCATGATTCTTATGATTAAATATAAAGGAGGCAGTACAGGAAAGTTATTGGTTTATTTCACTAAAATAGATATAATTTTTATTTGTATTTATACATTTTCATTTTTAAAGATTTATTTATTTTAGAGAGAGAGAGAGGGCGAGAGTGTGTGTGTGCACGTGTGTGCACAAGCAGGTGGAGAGGCAGAGGGAGAGAGTGAGGTGATCTCCAACAGACTGTGCTGAGCGCAGAGTCTGACGCAGGGACTTGATACCACGGCCCTGAGACCATGACTGGAGTGGAAACCTAGAGCGGGAGGGATTCCGTCTGAGCCACCCAGATGCCCCTGTTTACATATTTTCAATAGCAACAGATAAGCTATTGTAATAAAAGTAAATGATGCTTTTTGTTTGCATCCTAGCAGAAACTGAACTCTATTAGCTTAATAAAAATGAACCATGTTACCCTCTTAACTAGGAAAGTCATAAATGACAATTGCGATTGAGATCACCTTTTATTCACTACTAAGACTTACCTAGTCTCTCATCTTCACTCTCCTCCACCGTTTGGATTCTTCATTGGAAATGTGACCACAGACGACTTTAAATTGACATCCTAAATCCTTGTCAGAGAAAAAAGGGACTTTTATTACCAGCTCTAGTATGAAAACATTGGTGAGTTTCAGGATTCTAATGTTTCAGCAAGGGTCTTTCTGACCAAGCGTCTTTTACCAGAGGATCCAGTAGTGGTAGTAACGGCTATTCGGGGGTTGTCGGACAGTCCCATCTGTTACGTGCTCATGCTGGCTGGATAGAATATTTTTAGGTACCAGGAAGGTAAGTGAGTGGCAAGCCCATGCACATTTTGTTAAACTGGGACACTTTTAAGAATGAAAATATTGATACTGAGAAGGAAATGTGACAAGAAGTTTAAAACAGGGCTATCCTCGGCCCATAGGGAAATATCGTCGTCTTTTGTGTGACTAAAAAAGGCTGATAATTGAAGAACTAGAAAAAACATTTTCCATTCGCTGCAGAGCAGCAATGTGGCCTCCTTTTGGTAGATCTAACTTACTGAGAAAAGCTGGAAATGTACATCTTGTGTAAATTCCAGGCCTTTCTGTCGTCGTCAGTTGATTCCATTTTTTTTCACTAACACCACTTTGTTGACAAACCTGCATTCAGTTCGTGAGAAAGACGTTTGCTGCTCTTGGTCTCATAAAGCAGACAAAAGTATTCGGACTCTTTTACTTCCTTAGCTGTAAAAATATTTAATATTTCAAGTACTCTTGTACATCTTTATCCTACATACATTTTGACCTGAATCATCATGTACACAGAGATTTCCTTTGTTGTACCGTGTTATGGTCTGGTAGTTTGCTGACGTGTCTTTCATGAAGCAAATTATCCCCTTAGGCAGGCAGTACATGGAGCTAAGTCTATGTGTCCACGGTGTGGGTGAGCAATGGGTGAGATTCAAAGTGAAATGAGGTAACAGAATGAACCCAAGGTTTCTGATCTTGTGTTCTGATCTCATCCAGCTCTGCTGATACCATAACTGGAACAGTGTGGGTGGACTACTAAATAACGCAGAAGGGACCTCAAAATACTTACAGCCTTCTAAAAATTACTTTGACTTTGGCACCTTTTAAATAGAAAAGCCTTGGGACGGAGCTCTTTTTGTTCTGTCCACCAGGACTCCTAGAGTGGAGCATTTTACACTTCGGTTAACCCTCACAATTTATTATTCCCAAGTAATATGTCTGACATAGCATCAAATATTTTTGAAGGGGAAAGCTGAAGGTCTATAGATGGATGGTGACGGGGACTGAAAGCCAGGTAAAGCACACACATGGGTCATTTCATGAGTGTTAGAGATAATAGCCAGGGCTCTGAGGCCAGGGCCCTGTGGTAGAAGGATGAGAGTGGGAGTGAAGTGCTAAGGCTGAAAATGCGACTGTTGAGTGACAGTTTGTTCAGCATACAGGATGAAATATCGCCCACGTATTAGCTTCTGAATTATATCCTTTCTGTATTTTTTTATATCTCTATATGTTTTTCAAGGAAATAATTGTCCTCAATTGCAAAGGCTGCTGGTAGTAATTTGTGCTTTTGTTTTTGTTTTTGGTTTTGGGTTTTTTTTTGGAGAGAGAGAATGTGCACATATGAGCAGTGGGAAGGGGCAGAGGGAGAGAGAGACTCTTAAGCAGGTTCCACGCTAGGCAGGGCTGGATCTCATGACCCTGAGATCATGACCTGTGCCAAAATCAGGAGTTGAATTCTTAACGGACTGAGCCTCCCAGGGCCTCAGTGTTTTTGTATTTTTTTTTTATAAATACCCAGTAGTACAATTACTGGATAAAGACACTGCAATAAAAGAGAACTGTAGGTCAGTATAGATCATGAATATATATGTAAAATTCCTCAACAAAATATTAGCACACTGATCTCAACAATACATTTAAAAAGTCATAAACCACAATCAAGTGGGATTTATTCCTGAGTTGCAAGGGTGGTTCCATATTTGCACAACAGTCAACGTGATACTTCACATCGATAAGAGGAAGGATAAAAACAATGTGATCATTTCAGTGGAGGCAGAAAAAGCGTTGGACAAAGTACAACATCCATTCATTATAAAAACCCTTTACAGAGTAGGTCTAGAGGGAACATACCTCAACATAATAAAGGCCTTATATGAAAAACCCACAGCCCACATCATACTCAATGGTGAAAAACTGAGTTTTGCCCCTAAGGTCAGGAACATGACAGGGATGTCCACTCTCAGCCCTGTTATTCAACACAGCGCTGGAAGACCCAGCCACAGCTATTAAACAACATGAAGAAATAAAAGACTTCCAGATTGGTAAGGAAGAAGTAAAACTATTTGCAGTTGACCTACTACTACGTATAGAAAACCATAAGGATGCCACCAAAAAACTACTAGAACTGACAGAAGAATTCAGTAAAGTCTCAGGATGTAAAATCAATGTCTAGAAATCTGTTGCATTTCTATACATGAATAATGAAACAGCAGACCGTGAAATTAAGAAAACAATCCCACTTAACAGTTGCACCCAAAACAATAAAACATTTAGGAATAAACTTAACCAAAGAGGTGAATGACCTGCACTCTAAAAACAATAAAACACTGAAGAAAGACATTCAAGACATTCCAAGAAATGGAAAGACATTCCATGCCCATGGTTTGGAAGAGCAAATATTGTTAAGATGTCTGTCCTACCAAAAGCAATCTATATATTTAATGTAATCCCTGTCAAAATACCAACAGCATTTTTCACAGAATTAGAACAAACAATCCTAAAATTTGTGTGGAACCAGAAAAGACCTTGAATAGCCAAAGCAGTCTTGCAAAAGAAAAACAAAAGTGGAGATAATCACAATTCCAGATTTCAAGTTATGTGCAGAGCAGTAGTATTTAGAACAGTATGGTACTGGTATAAAACTATATAAAAATATAGATCCATGGAGTAAATTGGAAAACCCGGAAGTAAATGCACAATTATATGGTCAATTAATCTTCAACAAAGAAGAATGAATGTATAATGGGAATAAGATCATCTCTTCAACAGTTGGTGCTGAGGGCACCTGGGTGGCTCAGTCGTTAAGTACCTGCCTTCAGCTTAGGTCATGATCTTCGGATCCAGGGATCGAGCCCCTTGTCTGGCTCTCTGCTCAGTGGGAAGCCTGCTTCTCCCTCTCCTACTCCCCCTGCTTATGTTCCCTCTTTCACTGTCTCTCTCTCTCTCTGTCAAATAAATAATATCTTTTAAACAAAAATTGGTGCTGAGCAAACTGGATAGGTACATGCAAAAGAATGAAACCGGACCACTTTGTTTCACTATACACATAAATAAACTCAGATTGGATTAAAGACCTAAAATATGAGACCTAAAACCATAAAAATCCTCAATGAGAGCATTGGCAGTAAGTTCTATGACATCTGACATTTGTCTTCTGTGGAAAAGGACTCAGAAGCAAAGATAAACTGTTGGGACTACATTAAAATAAAAAGCTTCTGTACAGTGAAGGAAACAATAAAACTCAAAGGTAACCTATTGAATGGGAGAAGATATTTGCAAATGGCATATCCAGTAAAGGGTTGATATCCAAAATATATAAAGGATTGATACAACTTAACAGCCAATAGACAAGTTAAAACAGGAGGAGAAGACATGAACAGACATTTTTCTAAAAAAAAGTACATGTGGCCAACAGACATGAAAAATTTGCTCAACACCACTCATAATCAAGGAAATGCAAAACAAAACAAAATCGGGTTATCACCTCATACGTGTCCAAATGGCTGAAATAAAAACACAAGAAACAAGTGTTGACAGACTGTGGAATAAAAGGAACCTTGTACACTCTTGTGGGAATGCAAGTGGGTGCGGCCAATCTGGGTAACAGTGTGGAGGTTCCTCAAAACAATTTTTAAATATCATTCATTTTTATAAGTGTATATATTTTAAAAGATTTTATTTATTTGACACAGAGAGAGAGAGAGAGAGCACAAGCAGGGGAGCAGCAGTCAGAGGGAGAAGCAGGCTCCCCTAGGAGCAGGGAGCCTGCTGTGGGACTCAATCCCAGGACCTGGGATCTTGAGACTTGATAAGTATCACAAAGTTTTGTTCTAATATTCATTAGAAAAGGAAGATGATAACTAATGTACCCAGAGATGCTCATCGACTGTCCCCCGAGTTCTCAGCTTCCGCACAGATCCCTGCACCCAAATTGGATGCAGAAACAACTGGGCATCTGGGCCTCAGAGACGAACTGATGAGGACTGGGCCAATGGGCATTTCAGAGGCAAGAGGTAAAGGGAAAGATGGAACAATACCGGACGGACGTCTCTGGCCTTGATATGATGCTAACTCCAAGGACTTCTTGGTGGTCATGGCCATAAGCTGTACAGGAATCCTAATAGAGAATGGAATGGAATCATAGGGTTAGAATTAATTTGCTTAAAGGATGTAAAGTAATGTGGCATTTTTGCCCAAGTTAAGGGTGTAAAAATAATGTCTATTAGAATTTCATGTACATCTTTTCTTTAAAGTAGCTAACTTTTCTTTTTTTTTTTTTCATTGTTTCTTACTTGACTTACAAAAAGTATAGGAAATTTTTCTTTCTTCCTCCCAAGCAGTTATCCAGGTCTTTGAAATGCTCTGAGTTAAAACAAAACAAAACAAAAAAACAAACAAAACAACAACAACAATAGAAATCATGGGTCAAGCAACGTGCCCCAAAGAAAATTGCTTTAACAATTTTTTTTTTCATGGATTCTTCAAAATTTTACTTACTGTTTTTTGTTAGCAGCCAAAATCATCTCTGCAGAGTCTCTGCAAAGAATAACTAGAACAGGTCTCCGAGGCAGGTCTCTGGAAAAATGAACTTGAGCAAGGATGATAACCTTGGAGTCGTAATTAGCGTTCTCAGATTTGATTACTAGCCTTCCAGTGTGTTGGGTGTTCCTTACTCAAGGTCAACCGTACGCATCATTGTAGAACCACCCATTACCAACTTTGGAATTGCCCCTAAATATGTCAATGTGCTGAAGTAAGCTTTATTTCTGGATAGATGGATAAATAGATGAATTCAGTACCGTTAATTTGAAGAGTCAGCCTGGTTATGCATGAGATAATGAGATACACTGTAGTTTTAAACAATTTAAAAGAAATTAGTGATAGGCTGGCTGTGGACCTTAGGAGCTAGCTGGGAGGGAAAAAAACCAGAAAACGAGGAATAAGCAATACGCAAAGGCAGACAAGCTATTGCAAATACTTATTCCCTTTCTGGGATCATTTCCGAAGCAAAGGATGTACTCCTACAACATCCATTTACACCTCACAATTGCTTTAGTACATAAAGCAAGAAAAAGAAATAAGAGGCATAAAGTATAGAGGAGAGAAAGTGGGAGTTTTATTATTCCTCTTTTCAGGACGCCTGGGTAGCTCAGTGGGTTAAGCCTCTGCCTTCAGCTCAGGTCATGATCTCAGGGTCCTGGGATCGAGTCCCACATTGGGCTCACTGCTCAGCAGGGAGCCTGCTTCCCTCTCTCTCTCTCTCTCTCTGCCTGCCTCTCCGTCTACTTGTGATCTCTCTCTGTCAAATAAATAAACAAAATCTTAAAAAAAAAATTTGTATTTATTATTCCTCTTTTCAGATAACATGAGTATTGAAAATCTGTAGAATCGATAAATACAAAACAAGTAAAAGTAATAACTGAAATAATCAGAAGTTATCAGAAATTATTAAAAAATAATTCAAAAGTAAATTATTATAAAAAATATTAATTATAAAAATTGTCAAAAAATAAAAAGTCTTAGGATGCCTGGGTGACTCAGTGGGTTAAGCCTCTGCCTTCAGCTCAGGTCATGAACTCAGGGTCCTGGGATCGAGCCCCACATCGGGCTCTCTGCTCAGCGGGGAGCCTGCTTCTCCCTCTCTCTCTCTCTGCCTGCCTCTCTGCCTATTTGTGATCTCTGTCTGTCAAATAAATAAATAAAATCTTTAAAAAAAAAAAAAAGGAAAGGAATATCTCTAATCATATTAAAAATTTATAAATTGGACTTCATCAAATTAAAACTACTCTTCAGAAGACAACCTTAAGAAAATGAAGACTGGAACAAAATGTTATATATATCAAACAATTTGTATCTAAAATATATAATGAATTGTTACAAGTTAACCAAAACACCCAATAAAAATATACCAAAAATTGAACACACAGATAAGAACACAAAGTAATGCTTAATATTATTGGTTATCAGTGAAATGAAAATACAAACCACTTTGAGTTACCCCTAAATGTCTACCAGAATGACTGCATTTAAATGGCAGTCTTTTAAAAATCTTATAAAAATGTGGAACAAGGGGTCAAACGTTGCTTGTAGGAGTAGTTTAAATTATAATAAGCAAAACCTGGAAACATCCCAAGTGGCCATCAAGAGTAGACTAGATAAACAAATTGTTATAGTCATACAATTGAATAGACTCAGCAATAAAAATTTTTAAAATTCTCATAGACATAACAACATGGGTGATTTGCTGAAACATTATTTTGAGTGAAATAAAAAGCAGACATGAAGGAATACTTACCGTATGATTGTACTTGTGAGAATTTCTGAAAGAGGTCAAGTTGTTTATGGTGACTGTAATTAGATCAGTGTTTACCTTTGGGGAGGGAGGGCATAGGGTCAGAGACTGGAAAGTGGCATAAGGGAAGTTTCTGCAGGTGGGAAACAGCCGGTTTTGAAAGAGTGTGGGTTAGAGGACTGCATGCATCTGCCCGAAATCATCCTACTGAACAGAAAAGATATGTATACGTTATTACTTGTAGACTACATTCCAATTAAAATATTAAATAATATAATGGAAGCAAGATTTAGTACTTATAGGTAATAGCCAATCAGAAGGACATGTCACTAACCAAAAAATACCCCAAACAAACTACACACAATTTTGTTAGAATTTTCTATCATATTTCAAAATAATTTCTATGTAAATGTTACTTTACATTTTATCTCATTAAAATCAAAGACAACATATATAAGAAATCTTTGTATACGATGCATCTTCACTGTATTCCTGTCTATAACATCTATAACATCTATAATACGATCTATAACATCTGCTCACTTTGATAATGTGTTCTTTTTTTAAAAGATTTATTTTTTTGAGAGCCTTCCAAAAAATATGCTACTAAATTGTATTTAATCTTTGTTGTCTTGATTCTTTTACATAATGTATTTAGTATCCTTACCCCAATTATAGTGTTGTTTTAATTGGAAAAACTATATTAAAGTCATATATGTGATAACAGCTTTGAAAGTAGAAAAAGTTGAGAAGATATTCAAGCATGAATGATTTCTTTTATGCATTAACTAAAACAGGTGGCTTGTATTTATCTAAGAATACTTATATTAAGATTAATTGTTATTAATTATTAAAATTAAATATAGTGATTGTCCTAGGATATTACATTCATTTTGAAGCAAGAAATCTCTTGGATAAATGGATTTATTGAGACAGACAAGTGAGCCAATTTATTTCTTTTGTATCAATAATTAAGAAATTTTTATTTTTTCAAATGCCAGAGTGATAAATAGTAAGCATGAACTAATGTGAATTTATTATATACTCTTCCCTCAGAACTTTCATCTTTTTATTCTACTGGATGTTAGTACATATATTCATAGCTAAGGAATGTTCATTTTTTAAAAATGCATATTTCTGTTTTTAACTCTAAACTCATAATAGCAGTAATATAACAAGATGATATTCTTTTATTATAGTGATAAATGTATATATACATATACATGTATATGTATCACATAAGTATCTTCTATCCCATATATATAAAATCTTATGTTAATACTTGTATTAAAAAATACAAGATATGACATCAAGTGAACTATATTACAAAGGAAAGAAGTTATAATGTTGGAAGATGCTGGTTCTGGTTCATGCTTTGCCTTACATATATCTAAATCTATCACATAAACTTTCTGAGCCGTGATCATTTGATTTTAATAACATCTATCTCACTTGGGTGTTGGATGTTGGAGGATTGCATATTTTGCATATTTGGGGGATCATATGTTAGAAAGATTACATCGGAAAGAACCTTGTAAACTTCAGAGCTCTGTAAAAATACTGGGAGTTATTATATGATATCACATTAAAGTGTATTATGTATTATATTAATATATATAATGTATATAATGTTTGTAGTGGTCACAGAACAGCTGTTTTATCATTATACTTTATACTAGAATGAAGAAATGACAATTATAAATTTTTGGCTATAAATAAAAAAAGGATTATCAATTACATGTTTTTTTCCAGGGAGTACTCTAAATAGGTATTTTTATTAACTAGTTCTGACTTGGAGAGGAAACTTATTTTATCCAGTCACACATCTGTGTTCTAACCACAACAGTATGCACTGTGTTTTATACTATAAATCTTTTATATGTATTAATTGCATTGATTCATACTGGTGCAAAAAAAGGTCATTGAGCAGAGTGCATTACCTAGTCATTTTTAATATTTAGAATAGAATGACACATTGCTTTTTCTTTTCACTTATTGAAGGAAATTATTCTTGTATTTCCTTTCTCCTGTGTATAGGGAAAGTTTACATAAGTTATTAGTTTATGTTTCCTTTGACACATCAAAATGTATTCAATTTTGAGGAGATAAACCAAATAGCTACTTACATGCCCATATAGGAGAATATTTCCCATAAGTGGAAAAAAAAAAAAAACAGAAAATCTAAAACCAATAGCAGTAAAGAAAGAAACTGGGAAAGTTCCACATTGAAGATATGATGGAATGACAGGTTTACCTTCCCACCTTGAACAACCAGAAAACTAGGCAGATTCGTGGCCTGGGGAATGGCGATGGCGGCAGGGAAGCTTTTCAGGCATTGGACAGTTGGTAGCACAGGGCAGTGATCCCAGGCGCACTAAAGCTGAGAGAATTCATTACCAGTGAGCAAGTACGACCATAGACTATTTAAAAAAGATTATTTATTGGGGCGCCTGGGTGGGTCAGTGGGTTAAAGCCTCTGCCTTCTGCTCAGGTCATGATCTCAGGGTCCTGGGATCGAGCCCCACATCGGGCTCTCTGCTCAGCGGGGAGCCTGCTTCCTCCTCTCTCTGCCTGCCTCTCTGCCTCCTTGTGATCTCTGTCTGTCAAATAAATAAATAAAATCTTAAATAAATAAATAAATTTTATATGTGCACACAAATATACACATACTTATATTTGTAGCCATACTACTTAGTGTTTCTGCAGCATAGTTCATTATTCAGATGTTGAAGTGTTTGCTTGTATTTTTTCTAGAGAAGGAAAAGAAGGAAGAAGTTCTCTAGAGATTCTTGGCTCCTTTTTCAGAGAGTTCATATCCTCACGACACTTCTTCGTTAGTTTGCATGTCTCTCGTCAATAGTATGGTTTATACCTCAAGCTCCAGTGGGCGCATCCCCACTTTATCACCCAGTACACTTTTTAGTCAGCTTTAGAAAAATTATAAACAGGGAAGCCTTCCAAGAAGTTCTCCGTATGAAGAAATATTCTTGGATCAATGGTTCTTTTGATATTTTTCTTCAACTGTTCTTAATACCTATCAACATCCCAAGTTTACACAAACTCCCTCAAACTCCTGTCTAATTCTTTCTTCAACTACAAATGTTTAATTGATTAATATATTTCATTCCAATCCTTATTATAGTAACTATTTACTGTGGATCCACAGGTCTGTTAGATAAGCAAGAGGTTATCTCTTGTATCCAGATATCTAGAAACACAGAAACAGCGAGACAGGGCACAATCTCCCCTGATTTTCACATTTCACAAAGATGCCTCCAGGGACCCCAAGAAAGATTCCTGAGATGCAAAACTAGCAATCCCGTTTAACTTTTACAAGATTTATATACCTTTCAAAGAGACAGAGAAAGGATTTATAATTACTAGTTTAAATTATAAGAAAAGGGAGAGGGAAAATGTTCTTTTTCACATTTGGTGCTGGGGAAAATTTAAATTTTTTGAAGAGTCGTTATTACTCCTAACTCTTGTCACAGTTTGTAATATTAGCTTAATTTTCTGGCAGTTCCTTACACCTCTCTGAAGTGCATTGTGTTTGTACTACGCTCCACCAAACCTTGATATATCCATGACTTTCTTAATGTAATTTTTTTCCTTCATCCTAAATGTCCTTCCTTTCTTTATCTTTCTGGAAAACATGTAGGCATTTTTCAAGGATCAGGCCAAATTCTACTTTCTTTACACATTTGCAGAGATCAAAACTGCTGTATCTTGTGGGAAATACATATAAAAAAAAGTGAAAACATACTGCTTGCCAAGCAAAGATATATCTTGATATACCAATAGCATATTTCTTACAAAAGAGATGGGTTTGATAGATTTATATAGAATAATATTAGACATATGATGATCAAATAGGGCAAATGTGGATAGATACATGAGAAATTCAATGGTTTTTTAGTTTGGACCTCACCAAGCAAGAAGTGGATATGCAGAATAGGAAAGTAATGCACAGGTAGGTTACTTGTCAATGGACTACAAAATCTCCATCCTTTGGTGGAGGAGAGAGAGTCCCGATCTGTGTATCCGCTGTGGACGCGAGACCACGAGGAGCTGCTTTTCACCCCTGTGTCGTCCTCAACTTTCCTACTTCAGGGGCTTCATAAGCACAGTTAGATGAATGGGGTGGGGATTTGAGGTTTTCCATTTTCTAGTGAGTCATTATGAAACCTACCTGAAAAACAGATTTATAAATTATGATAAATGTGCTAGCAATTCACTTTGCAGTATAATCAGCCACATTTTAGCGGAGAAGTGTATGTGAGCCTATGTGTCTTTGACTTTCCTGAGTTTTTATTAGACAGTGACTAGTTATCTGTTCTTCAGCTTTGACTAGCAGCACGTCTAAGGTAGGAGATGAAGAAACCTTACGTTATTTTCCTAAGAATAAGATTTCATTGCTTTGATTATATATTTAAGTTTGTAGCAATCTACAAGAGCCCTAAATGGCTTGTTTTTATCTCTATGGATTTTTAGGTATTGGTTGTCAAATATCAGATAACATATGTACTGCTAAGTACTTTTTTCCTGACAAACTAAACAAATACTTTGTCTTAAAATGCTTTTTTAGAACATCGAATCAACTGAAAATATGATAGTGAAAATTGATAATACTTCAATGATAAGAAACAGAATAGCCACATTGGAGTGAATTACAGAAAAATCATAAACCGTTTTCTAGTGGTTTGAAATTGTGACCCAACAGTGCATGGAAGAGAGAAGTTGATTATGTGAAATCTGTGGAGGCCGAAAAATTAAGGCCATCGAACCTCACGTTTAGCTTTAGCATAAGTACAGCCATCTTAGCTCCGGCAGCCATCTCAGACCCCTGTGCCCAAGGGCTGAACTTTCCCCCACCCTGTCTTAGTAACCCCCACGCTGCTTTGGTTCCAGGAAGCCCCACCCTGCTTTGGTTCCAGGAAGCCCCACCCTGCTTTAGTAACAGGAACCCATAAATACCCCTGCCTTAACTAAGCTCGGGGTCCAAGTCCCTACTCCACTGTGTTGGGTATACTTGGGCCCAAGCTTAAGCTTGTTGAATAAACCCTCCTGTGATTGTATCAGTGCTTGGCTCCTTGGTGGTCTCTCGGACGCGAACACTCGGGCACAACAAAATCTAGACACAAAGACCCGGGTATCTGAAGAGATGTTATGGGAGCATAGGAAGGGTATCGGTCCTGATTCCAAATCAAGCTCCAGCCCTGATGAGCTGCCTGTCTTTGAGTTGAACTTCGTTCTTGGTACGTGTACCCTCTCCCATCTGTCCCCAGGAGCTGTAGAGACTGAAATGCGACCACATGTACTAAATAGCATCTCAATGCCTGGAATGTCTTAAGAGCTTAACCAGATGTATGTCTGTTTTCCCCCTTTTCTGAACCTTCTGCTAGGACTATGCCTAATGTTTCGTGCCCCAGCAACTGTGCAAGGTGGATGTGTTCGTGGAAAGAACGAGTAACATGGGACGCCTGCCTGGCTCAGTTGGTGGAGCATCTGACGCTTGATCTCAGGGTTGTGAGTTTAAGCCCATGCTGGTGTAGAGATGACTTAAAAAGAATGATAAAAGAAAAGAACAAATAACTAATTTGGATGATCCATATATTAATTAGTAAACCTGCACTTCCCTTATATGGGATGTATTTTTTTTCTAAAATTTAGCTCTGACATTGGTGAAGTCATATTACATCTCTACAATTAGAGTAAAATATAAAGGAGATGATAGTACCCTCTTTATAGCGTTTCTGTGAAGGTCAAATGAGCTAATTAATATATGATAAAAGAAAGAGAACAAAAGCTTAAAACATAATAGGCACTCAAGTGATATGTTTGACTGGGCTGCTCAGTTGTTGATTATGACAGAATTAAAGTTGATGATAATGAAGTTATCTCTATATTTTAACCCTGAGTAGGGTGTATTTCAGGCTTATTTTTAACGTATTTCCTCTTGTAAGGGAGAAAAAGCAGTTGATGTAAACCATGCATTTATTAAAATATTTTAATAGTTTGTCACTGGATTCTATCTTCCCTTTTTTTTTTTTTTAATGTGAATATAAACAATCACCTTTTCACCAAGTAGATCAGAGCTTGGTAGAGTTAGTGCGAATACTGAAACTTAGGAGCAAACATCTCAATTATAACATTAAATGATGAAAAAAACAAGTGTATATATTCGATGCCCATTTTATGCTGTTGGCAAAATTGCTCATGTTGGACTGACTATCGAGAGAATGCTGTTTATGCAGTTGCACTAATGATGGTTCCCCTGGAACTAAATGAGTCTTTGTGTCATATTAATCCTCTGAAGGTGACCCTGCATTGCTTCACTTCTCTCCTCCTCTGTCCCGCACCTTTCATCGTATCATTGGGTGTGTCTCCATAGAAACAAAAAGCATTTTTCCTAAAAGATAAGAGATGAATGATTCCTGCCTAATCCTATCATTATTCTTCAGAGACTACTTTATTTTATTGCAAGTGAAAACGCTTTCAAAAGCAGTCTGTGCTCTGCAATTAAGAACAGGGGAGTTTAATCCTTGCAGTAGCGCCACACCAAGAGCGGTTAAGCACTACGTTATTAGCTTCCTGGAGGATTTGAGGCTATAGAACATTTAAGGGTCCGCATAGTAAACTAAGTTCCAAGGGAAAAAAACAATATATTTGAAATACATATGAAAGATCAGAAAAGCCCCTGAGGAGACTATGGAATATTTGGTCTTAAGTATCTGTCAACAAAATGACACCTTGTAATCTCTGTGTTTGCCACAGGCTAACACTCTATACCAATGCTCACTTGTTTAAGACTGATTTTTAAGATTAATAAAAATGCTGATAATGGTTTACAGTTTCTGGTTACTTCGTGCAGAAACTGTATGGATCAAGGGCCATCTCGCCTCAAATCCATGAAGCTTTTACACATTTCTGTTTTCATTATTGTTTCTACGTATTCCTTTAATAAACGTATATGGTTTATAGCACAATATAAAATATTACATTGATTCACCTGTATCCTTTCGAAAGCATCATGAAAAAATCACTAATGACCTCTCATATCCCATACCCCAGTATCTAGGGCTGTTTTTTATAAGCAATTGACTGCTTTCTGCTTTCCTTTATTGTCCCTTAAAAATGTATGGATAGGTGTGTGGCATCTGTATTTTGCAGCAGTGAGAAGGTTAAGACACCCTATTAGAACAAATCTACAAAAATAACGCAACACTTCATGGGGATAGTTCTTAAAATCTTCACCAATTGGTACATTAGACTACTTGAGTTTTGAGAAGATTGTAGATGCCTTTAGGAGGAGAGAAGTCACAGGAGTGTGTATGTGTGTGCTATGCATGTGTGTGTGTATGTGAAGTGTTATGTGGTGTGTGTGTATGTGTTTGATGCACTTGATTAAGGTACTTCTCTGGGTTTATGCAACGTGATTGATTTCAGTCAAAATTAGAAGGAAAATACAAAAGGAAAGTTTTTGGTTTCTTCCAGTGTAATTATGATCTTACTACATTTTCTTTGGTAAAGTAGGTTGTGTTGAAATGAGGTAATCAGGTGTATACTTCCTTTATTTTTTAAAGAGTCTCAAAAGTGTGGTTAATTCATTTTTAAGTAAAAGGTGAACATTAAAATGATGCAAAAGAATAAATGCTTGTAAGCAGGTGAAAAGATAGAAGCTGTTATAATCTCCCTTTCTTGGGTTAGCCGTGGAGCAGTGGTGTCCAGCCGGAGGCCGGACCACCTAGAATGTGGACCAGCATGCCAGATTTGATTCGAGCAGGTGGGAGACGTATGACTAATTCTGACTACCATAGCGCTAATTGAAGTAAAGGATCCATGACCTTGAAATGAAAGGATGTACCCGCAGTGTCTTTTTTCTCTTCTCACTGGCTCAAACACAGCTTCGGTTGTGATCCCTTGTGGACCAGGCGGATTTGAGTAATGCCATAAGGGGTTAAGCAGTAACTTAGAAGGAAATGGAATCCCTGACGTATTGAAAGTCATTACATCTCAGGTCACTGTTCTGATTCTTTGTTGCAGCAGCTGAACTTGTGGTCTCTTTAATGTAGATCACTTTATATTTAAGTGCAAATATTCATTCACTCAATTAACCAATACTTACTGAGAGTTAACTATGTGCCAACAACTGATTCCTTCATGGTAACTGCATTCTTCTGTGATAGGCAGATAATAAAAACGAGTTAAATAAGTGTGGAAGTAGACGCAGGTTGTAATAAAGAGGGCCTTTTCACTTAGTTGTGCAATTTGGGCACTGGAAAATTGGAGTTTGGAGAAGATGCCAATGTTTTTATGAGTAGAAAATGATAACAATACACAACTTATAAACTAAATAATAACATAATATTTGAAGGGAATAAAGTACTAAAGATACAATATTGTCGGAAAAGAATGGCAACAAGTTCAAAATGACTTAAGGACATTTAAAAGCCATAAATTGGTGATAATAACTTGATTGTGACATGGAGATATTTAGAAATTGGTATACATATTTAACGTACATGAATAAATATAGATGTTATAATAGGAAGCAAATAATACATAATGTCAAGGCAGTTTAAATATTATCTTAAAACATAATATTTCAAAATCATAAAGCTATCAAAAATGTAAAATAAACTCTTTAATGAAGGAATGGAAATTCAAGCTAATTGGATAAGGAAAGACAGATATATGTTCTTAGATGTGAAATTTAAAATCTAAAGAAGTAATAGATCTACACAAAAAAATTAATATGCTATCCTAGGAAGACATTTGCATACATCTCTTTTAAAGTAATATGCATTTCTTTAATATTCAATTTTAACTCTGGTTAGTATTTATGATATTTTTATGAAAATAATCCTTTGATGATGTAGTTTAAAATTAATCTATTTTTTATGTATATCTGCTTTAATCCTTTAAAAACTAACAGTTTTTACTGTTATACCATGGCCAATTTATAGCATGCACAAAATGAAGATAAAATATTGAGCTCTTTTCAAAAAGCAAAATACCTTGAAGAATAATTCTGACTCGTTAAGAACTCAGACATTGGAAATCTTATCATGATTGTCTCCAGAGTGCTTTAAAAAAACAGTAATTTTTAGTCCATGCTTTTAAGTTTTTTAAATTTAAAAACAACTTTTTGCAAATTCTTCTTACTCTTGTTACAAATTGAATCTTTTATTTCATTGACATAGTCTAGTCAAAAGCTTACAGCAATTATACACAGATGTGAAATCCAACGACCTCTAATTAGCCTTATTTCAAGTTATGCCCTTGACAAAGAGCAGCATCTACTCAGGAAAAGAATTAAAAGATAAGCAGATACTCAGTATTTGTTGAATTGAGTCATTTTAATACCTGTGTCATGTCTCAACACTGAACACAGTTTAGTTATACTCAGCTGAATGTTACAATGTTGAGATGGATCTTGTTGCTATCTTTATAGGGAATAGGAACAAAATATTTTATATATAGTTATTAATTGACATTTAATTAGAAATGCGTTTGAATACATAGAGACCAAATTTAAGACTTCTGATCCACATATAAATATAAACTTATACAGTACGTCCCACTATGCTGATCTTGTCTGAAGCCGGCCCCTCCGCTAGGTCAGTGCAGCCTCTCCTTTCTTCCACTGGAGAATTCTGCTCCTGCAATTATTTTCTCTCGTGTCATAAATTTCCCCTTCCCTATGGGATCATCCCCAGTAACATATAAAAAAGAAACTATTAACTCCATCTTAAAAAAAGCAAGAAACAAACATAAACTTTTGTTGCACTTTGTTGCTTCTCTTCACAGCGAGAATTCTTGGGCACTTGGCTGACTGATTCCGTAGAGCACGGGACTCTTGGTCTTGGAGTCAAGAGTTTGAGCCCCACGTTGTGGCAGAGATTACTTAAAATTAAAAAAAGAATTCTCTCCATTGTCAGTGTCAAATAACTCTGCTCTTACTCCTCTCTCCAACCACCCACAAAAGTGCCCCCACCCCCAATGCAGCTGCTCTTGAACCTTATTGCAAATGGTTGATTCCTTCAACTCATTAATTTACTGTGTGTTTATCTTGGTACAGTTTCTTCACTTGGCTGTGGAAAACCACATTTCATTGCTTTTACTCCTACTTCCCTGGGAGCCTTAGCCCACTGAGCTACTCAGGCACCCCATCCTATATGTGTCTTAAGACAAAAACCTTCGTGTCATTCCTGAGTCCGTTTTTTCTCTGTCATACCATATTCAGTCTGTCATGAAATCATACTTGCTTTCCCTTCAGAATGTGCCTGTCGTCAGACCCCTTCTCACCATCTCCGCTTGTTTAAGCTGCCCGTCGTCTCTTCCTTGAATTCGTTTATTAGCTTCTCCACCGGCCTCGCTGCTTCCTGCCTCTCCGCTTTGTATTATCAACACAGCACTCCACAGTGCGGTTCCGGTAAAATATGTGTCACATGATGTTCTGGCTCTGCTTGAAAGTCTCCTGAGGGCTCCCCTTTTCACTCGCTGCAGATATTGCAAGTCCTGCAAAGCCCTTATGAGCTGGTCTCTTCTTTCCTCTCCCACTCCATCTCCTTTCTGCTCCCTGTCTTGCCCTCTCCTGCAGACTTGGTGGCCCTTTCGTTCAGATAAACCAAGACAGAAGGCTCACTGCTAAGTGCCCTTCCTGTAGTAGTTTCCTCTGAGTGGAACTCCCTTCGTTGGGTATCTGCATGATTTACTGTCTCATACTGAAGTCACTCTCCAGTCATCAACTTCTCATCGATGCTTACCCCGGCCATGCTGTGTAAGTTGTTACCCAGCACCCCTCTGTCTGGCACGGCCAACTTGCTTTCTTTTTTCAGTAGAACTTATTACCACCCAATACACTTTATTTATTACGTTTACAAAGTTAAAGTCATTCGTTCCTGGGCCATCTGGGTGGCACAGTCAGTTAAGCGTGACTGACTGACTCTTGGTTTTGGCTCAGGTCATGATCTCGGGGTTGTGGGATTGAGCCCTGTGTTGGGCTCCTCATTCAGTGTGGACTCTGCTGGGGATTCTCCCTCTCCCTGTGTTCCTCCCCCTGTGTGCTCGCTCTCTATTTCTCTCTCCCTCTCTCTCTAAAATAAATAAATAAATCTTAAAAAAAGAAGTCGGGCTTTCCTAGCCATCAAATTAATTCCAAACAAAGCAGGAATGTGTGTGTTTTGTTCGTTTTTGAATCCTGAGTACCTAGAACAGTGCCTAGAATATGCTCTACACTCAATAAATATTGTTGACTAGATGAATACTGTTATGTTAAATCACTTCACTTTATATTGTGTGGAGGTAAAGAAAGTCATCACATGCATTCAGTGATGAGTTAGTATTACTCAAACACTGTCGATGGCCTTCCAGTGACGCATCACAATAAATGTACGTTTATTGAGCCTGCGGTGCTCTGTCTTGTTTACATTGTGGTCATGGAAATAGGAAAGCTTATACTTAAAATACATGAGATTTATGCTTGATACTACTTATAAAGAGATTATAGCAAGTCTAATAACTATAATCATTTCCTTTAGCACTTGGGGAAACCTCTAGCTTCCAGTTATAAAGACTTAGGTGACCAAGATTCTAGCCCGGGGTCATATGCATGATAACAGTATGACCTTGGAAAAAGTAATGTAGAGTGTACATCTTTCACTTTGAGGTAGAGGAAATATTTGCTCTATAATATTTATAAGATGGCTAGAAATATCAAGAGTTTATGTAAAGAAAAAAACTGTAAGCAAATGTAAATGCTCTATGGTGGAATAAATTATTCTTATTATAAAAACTATACATTTCAGTTTTTGACATGTCATACTGATACACTGAGAGGCTTCTAAACCCTAAACCAGTATGAGATGATAATGAATTCTGAAGACTTTAGTGATTGAGAAATGTTAAGAAGCATTTGTCAAGTATCCTGTATATATATATATATATATATATATATATATATATTTTTTTTTTTTTTTTTTTAAGATTTTATTTATTTATCTGACAGACAGAGATCACAAGCAGGCAGAGAGAGAGGAGGAAGCAGGCTGGCCACTGAGCAGAGAACCCCATGTGGGGCTTGATCCCAGGACCCTGAGATCATGACCTGAGCTAAAGGCAGAGGCTTTAACCCACTGAGCCACCCAGGTGCCCCTGTATATATTTTTAAATTCCATTATAACTTTCTTAATTATTTAATTTGAAAATTCCATTCTCAGTAGACAATTACCCAAAACTAGAAGAGAAATGAAACAAATATATCTTCATATTTATTCCAGGTGTGTTTATAAGACAATGATACTATAGTTAAGGAAGGAACAAACTTCAGTGCAAATTAGTTTCTAGTAAATTATCACATGTTTATCAGGTTAAAATGCCAAGGTTTATAATATATTGTTAAATAATATCTATGAAGTAATATTTTATAGTTATATATTTCTATTTAAATATAGTTAGAATCATAAATAACCTGTAATTTATTCAAAATTCAAGATTTAATTTTAGTAAACTTTCCTCTAACAGTTGTTAAGGTCCTTACAATTTATAAAACCTTTTCATATATTTTATCTTTTTACATTCTCAAAACTGCTTACAAAAAAAGTATATTAATCCTATTTTATGGAAGAATATTTTAGTGATGTCTCACTCTAGCCACATTTACTATATTTTTATATACTGTATCAATATCATGGTTCAATATTTTTGCAACCCTTTCTTATTTTATAAGATTTACATGTGTTTTTGTCTGTGTATATCTTGAATCTGTAATTTAGAAAAGTATGCATAGCAAATACACAAAAATAATTGATAATTACCATAGTAGGTGTTTAAGAGGGTATACCGTGTCTCACTTACTGATCCTTTCTTTCAGTTTTACTGAGAAGTAATTGACATACGTCAGTGTAGAAGTTTAACGAGTATAAACATGATGGCTTGATTTACATGTGTTGTGAAATGATTACCACATGAGATTTAGTTATTATCTTTTTTTTTTTTTAACAGATATTCATGGTTTATTCCTGAAGTTGGGGGGCATTTGGTTTTTAAATATTAAATATGGTTTTCACTGTAGTTTTTTTTTTTCTTTTTAGATGATCATTCAGATTCAGGAAATTCCCTTCTATGAACAGTTTTATGAAAGATTTTATCAGGCATGTGTGTTGGGTTTTGTCAAATGCTTATGAAAATTATTCTTTATTTGATTAATATGGTATATGACATTAATTGATTTTCAGATGTGAAGCCAACCTTGTGTGTTTCTAGGATAAATCTCCCTTGGTCATGGTATAGAATCCTTTTTGTATGTTGTTGGAATTGGTTTGCCAATGTTTCTTTTTTTTTCTTCTTCTTCTTCTTTTTTTTCCCCCTTCCATTATGTCTTTATTTATTTATATTTTTAAGATTTTACTTATTTTTTTTTATTTTATTTTTTATAAACATATAATATATTTTTATCCCCAGGGGTACAGGTCTGTGAATCGCCAGGTTTACACACTTCACAGCACTCACCATAGCACATACCCTCCCCAATGTCCACAACCCCACCCCCCCTCTCCCAAACCCCCTCTCTCCATCAACCCTCAGTTTGTTTTGTGAGATTAAGAGTCACTTATGGTTTGTCTCTCTCCCAATCCCATCTTGTTTCATTTACTCTTCTCCTACCCCCTTAACCCCCCATGTTGCATCTCCTCTCCCTCATATCAGGGAGATCATATGTTATCTTTAATCCCATATAAATACATTAAAAAATGTTTCCTTGTGATGAGAATTATTTGAATGAAAAATGACTAATTCTTTTTATATAAAAAAGATACCAGAAATTACCAAAAGAAAGACTGATTCATCCCTGTGGGTCAGCTGTCTAATTTTCAACAATGTTTCTGAACATCATTGTGGCGATATTATATTTCTCATATGCATTATTTATACCAATTCTACATCTAAAAAGGAACTGAGGTTGATTACCATTATAAATGTATTTTACGTTAGAAAGAGGCAAGAGGCAAAATCTTAGTGATTGGATTTTATAAAATTTAAGAAAATCAGATATGATAATAGGATCTCTTTCTTTAATACATGATGCCTAAAATTATTTATAAAACAAAAAATATATATGTGAAATCATTTTTATATGACTTCATTAATTCTAATTTTTTTTTGCCTAGAAAACTTGTTGCATATAACATATTGTTAAAACCATAATAACTACTTTTCACATCATGAACCATCTTGCTGGTGTTTTCATTGACATGAAAGCTACATACTTTAATCTTTCTGTAAAAACAATGGAAGAATTAATATATAAAACCCAGATGATTTTTGTATATATTACAAACTAACATACAAAAAGGAAATGGTTAAAATGCAGACTACGAAGTCTTTCTCCCTTTTTCTCCATTTACTATTTGCCAGTTCCTTATTTCTTCTAATCCAGTTTTCTCAATCGTAGTAATAATAATACTTGCCTTATACGAAAGATCTTAGCCTGATACGTGGCACAGAACAACGTTTTAACCCACGCTTGTTCCCTCCTCCTTTCCCTTCCTGCCTCCCACCCTCATTTGTAAAGCAGAGATTTCGATATCTGTACGCAAGACTGTTGTTCAATAAAATTTTATAACACATGTAATAGTATTTGTCAACTATGAATTAGTGCATTTTATGAATTAGAATTTTTAAAACTTCAAATGTTTCATTAATGAAACATTCATTGATTATTTGTGATGTGCCAGTGACTTTTGAATATTTTGCATGCATTGTCTTATAGAAATCTCAGAGAAACCTACTGGGAAAATATATTTTCTGTTATTATTAGATAACTTTCACAGCAAGTACTGTGGTGCAAACTGCTGTTTAACTTGCCCAAGTCATCTACCTAGTAAAGCAGTAAACTCCAGACAGGGGTATCTCGGAGATGGCATAGGTTCCGTTTCAGACCCCTGTAATAAACAGAATATTGCCATAAAGTGAGTCAAATGAGATTGTTGTTTTCCAAGTCACATAAAACTTATGTTTAGGGGGTGCCTGGGTGGCTCACTTGGTTAGGCATCCGACTCTTGATTTCGGCTCAGGTGATGATCGTGGGGTTGTGAGATCGAGCCCCGTGTCAGGCTCCGTGCTCAGTGCTCAGTCTTCTTGGGATTCCTTCTGCGCCTCCTCGCCGCTGCTCGTGCTTTCTCTTTCTCTAAGTAAATAAATAAAATCTTTTTAAAAAAAGTTATGCTTATACTGTAGTCTATTGATTATACAATAGCATTATGCCTGAAAAAGTGTGAATAGCTTAACTTAAAAATACTTCATTGCTAAAATATGTTAAACATCATCTGCACTTTTTGGTGATGAAGGGTCTTGCTTCAATGTTGATGGCTGTTGACTGGTCAGGGTGATGGTTGCTGGGGTTGGGGGTGGCTGTGGCAATTAAAATAAGACAACAGTGAAGTGTGCCATGTGCACAGACTCTTCCTTTCCTATATAGTTTTTCTCCAGGATGTGACGCTGTTTGATGGCATTATGCCCACAGTAGAACTTCTTTCAAAACTGGAGTCCATCCTCTCAAACCCTGCCACTGCTTTAACAACTGTGTTTATGTAACGTTCTGAATCCTTT
This sequence comes from Enhydra lutris kenyoni, assembly GCF_002288905.1. Taxonomy (NCBI): domain Eukaryota; kingdom Metazoa; phylum Chordata; class Mammalia; order Carnivora; family Mustelidae; genus Enhydra; species Enhydra lutris. Next base: position 923,281 of record NW_019154085.1, read on the forward strand.
CAGCAGTCATTTCAACATTCTTCACAGCGTCTCACCGGCAGCAGATTCCATCTTAAAAAACCACTGTCTTTGTTCATCCATAAGAAGCGGCTCCTGCTCTGCTAAAAGTTTTATCGTGAGATTACAGCGTTTCAGTCTCATCTTCAGGCTCTACTTCTGATTCTGTTCTGTACCTGTTTCCCCGCATCTGCGGTTACTTCCTCCACTGTGAAGCCCTCCAAGTCATCCATGAGGGTTGGAATCAACTTCTTCGAAACCCACATAAATGTTGACATTTTGACTTCCTCCTGGGAATCACACATAGTCTTAATGACATCTAGAACGACAAATCATTTTCAGAAGGTTTTCAATGTACTTTGCCCGGATCCATCAAAGAAATCATTATCTATGGCAGCTATCGTCTTATAAAATATATTTCTTAAATAATAAGACTTGAAAGTTGAAATTGCTCCTTCATCCATTGGCTAAAGAACGAATGTTGGCATGAAAACAACATTAATCTTGGACATCTCCATCAGAGCTCCTGGGCGACTGGGTACACTGTCAGTGAGCAGTAATATTTTGAAAGGAATAATTTTTTCTGAGCAGGAGGTTCAACGGTGGGCTTAAAATATTCAGTAAATTGTTATAATTCAGTAAATTGTTGTAAACAGATGTGCCCTCCTCCAGGCTTTGTTGTTCATATTATAGAGCATAGCCAGAGTAAATTTAGTGTAAGTCTTAAGGGTCCTAGGACATTTGGAATGGTAAACGAGCACTGGCTTCAACCTCGTCACCAGCTGCATTAGACCTAACAAGAACCATCCTGTCCTTTGAAATTTTGGTCAGGCATCAACTTTTCTTATTTACGAAAGTCCTACATGGCCTCTTCTGCCAATATAAAGCTGTTTAATTTTGTTTACATAGAAAATATGTTGCTAAGTGTAACCACCTTCGTTAATTATCTTCACTAGATCTGGATAACGTGACGCAGCATCTTCAATCCTGCACTTTTATAGAGACGGCTTCTTTCCTTAACCCTCATGAACCAACCTCTGCTCGTGTTAAACTTCCTATTCGGCTTCCTGACCTCCTTCAGCCTTTGGAGAAGTGAATAGTTAGGGCCTTGCTTTGGATTAGGCTTTAGCTCAAAAGAATCTTAACAGCTGGTTTGATCTTCTCTTCAGACCACTACAACTTCTGTCCCTGTAAGCAATCGTGTGTTTCACTTTCTTATCATCGTGTGTTCACTGGAATCGCACTTTTAATTTCCTTTGAGAACTTTTCCTTTGTATTCGCAACTTGGTTAACTCATGCAAGAGGCCTGACTTTTGACCTGTCATGGCTTTTGACATACCTTCTTCACTAGGCTTAATCATTTCTAGCTTTTTGTGTTTTTTTTTTGTTTTTTTTTTTTTTTTGAGAGAGAGAAAGCACACAAGCAGGCAGAGAGGCAGGCAGAGGCGGAGAGAGAGGCAGGCTCCCCGCTGAACAAGGAGCCCGATGCGGGACTTGATCCCAGGACCCTGGGATCATGACCTGAGCCGAAGGCAGAGGCCTTAACCCACTGAGCCACCCAGGCGTCCCTCTAGCTTTTAATTTAAAGTGAAAGAGGTACAACTGTTCCTTTAACTTGAACACTTAAAGGTCATTGTAGGGTTATCACTTGGCCTGATTTCAATATTGTTGTGTCTTGGAGAATAGGAGAAGCCTGAGGAGAGGGTGCGAGACGGGGAAACGGCTGGTCAGTGGAGCAGTCGGAACACACACAACATTTATCGATTAAGTTCACAGTCTAATGTGGATACAGCTCCTGACACCCTAAAACAGGTACCATAGTAGCATCAAAATCACTGATTACAGATCATTACAACAAATGTAATGATAATGAAAGAGTTTGAAATATTGTGAGAATTACCGAACTGTGAAACATAAAGTGAGCAAATGCTTTTGGAAAAATGATCCCAATAGACTTGCCTAGTGTAGGACAAACGTTCAATTAGTGATAAATGCAATATCTGAGAAGTACTGTAAAATGCGGGGTAATAAAAATGAGATATGCTGATTTTAAAATTCAGGTACTATGACAGCAGCGCTTATCCTCACAAGTGTGTCCTGCTACTCAAATAATCGGCGGATCTGCCACCATGTCACTACTATTGTGAGAATGGTCACTTCCTGTTACTCCAGAAACAGGCAACAGGTATACGTACATAGCAGCATCTGGACGAGGCAGTATTAAATTACACATTTCAGTGAAATTCTTATGTAAGAAATTAGAATAAAACGTATTTTATTATGTATATTGAAAATGCTATATAATTGAAATTGGTGGGATATAATAGTTCTAAGAAAGATTCTCATTTCATATTATTAAATAATTTGCAAGATATTAGCATTAGTGAAATAGTTATAGCTAGTTGTGATTAAAGAAAGGAAACAAATGAACTTAATTTTACTCTCAATAACTTTAGCTAAGATTATTTTTGTAAATTTTATTTTGCTACTTTCACACTTTATTGAATTAGAAAAAATTATTACACTTAAAACAGTACTGAAAACAAATATTTAGTGATTATTAAATCATGGAACAAGTAGACATGTTCTACATATAAGTGAAAAGTGACTGGCGTGAACTAACGTGAACTACAAAGGGAAAAAAGTATATACCAGTGAAGTAATTTTCACAACTATTGAAAATTTAAATGAACAGTTTCAAAGACTAATTGATTTTATTTTAATGTGTTTACAAAGGTTTTCTTTCTTCATTGCATGTAACTTTGCTGCTTTATTAAGTCTCTCCTTTAAACAGGCAAATTCTGTTGCACTTCCAACCTGCATTCCTATTCATTTTATATTTAAAAAAATGTTAAAAATCAGCCTCACATTTTTTCGAAAACCTTAATTATGCCGTGTTAGTAAAGATCCTTGACAAAAATTTGCATCCAATCTGGATAAAATGTACAGGAAGAAAGCAGGTGTGGTATAGGAGACGACAGCCCCGTTGAAGACCGGCCCTAATCAATCATAAGTTGTAGAGTCATAACTTACATACATTTAACTTATAGACCATTTGGGAGCATCAGCAAACATCTTTTTCCTGCGGTTTCCCAGACGATTACTTTATATATCATTTAGTAACCAGGCCACTGAGGCCTCCAAACTTGGGTAAGTGACTAAAGTAAGTATTCCTTTCCCTGGAATTTTTGGACTTAGGACTAAGTGATGTAGCCCTCCCTCTCTAAAGCCTGAAGGTTTTATGCTCAAAGGCTTTTTGAAACCATGTTTACTGCCATTCCATCTAGATATTCAGGGAAAAAGTTGGTTTGCCAAGTATGAAAGAAGAGGAAATCAGATGTTCACAGCTAGAGACAAGTGAAACAAGGTTTCTCAAGACCAGTTTCTACTTGTCCCTGAAGCCTAGCAATATTCCCTTTGATTTCATGAAGATTCCAGTGTCCTTATAATGATTCCTAACTGTTCACGCCTAACTGGTTGACGTTAGGATTTGGGCAAGCACGTGCAAAAAAGAGTACAGATATACTGTGGGCCAACACGTTTGCTTGGGTTAGGCTGTTTAAATTTGTAAGAAACACATATCAGGTTACTTCAGCGAATGAGGAGTTATTTTAAGGAGAGACCAGATGATAAGGAAAATAAGAAACACTGCCCGCGTTCTAGAGCCAGACATGGAGAAGTGGTACCCTGTTCATCACTTTCAGGCTGATTCGGAGAACAGCTTTGGTGGTCTGTCGATAATACAAGTATTGAATTCAGACATACTGCTCTGCTTCTCCAGAAGTTTCCTCTTCCTATTTCTCCAGCAACTCTCAGCAACATGGAAATAAAAACTGGCAGGATATTTATGGAACTTCAGGGGCTTGTGAGTATAACGCAAAACTAGATGGGATAAAGCAGAGCGTTTTATCAGAAAGAAGCCGCTGACAGAGCTGTGAACACGCCAGACACACGAGTCTGCTGGAGATGGATGTGGAAGGTGAGGGAGAGACGCTACGGTAGCGTCTTGGAAGACCTGACCAGCTGTCCTCTTTTTGGCTCTTCCTCAGTTGTCCCTTAAATGCTGAGGCACGCTTGAGTTCTCACTCCATTTGTTCACTTTATCTGGATGATCACAAGCACTTAAATTGCTTATATTACCGTTTCTGGCAATTCTGGCGATTCTGAAACCTGTGCCTTCCGGTCGGATTTTGACGGAGCTGTTGAGCTATAAAACATCTTACGAATTTCTTAGCCTGCATAATTCAGCATCTGAAATTTAGCATGTTTCATCTTGAACAAAGTATTTTTCAAACCAGATTCTTAGTCCTCTTCTATACTTGCTATCCATGTAATCACCACAGCTTGAAATGTGAGGAACTTCAAAGAAATCCCTCTTTTACTTGGGATTAATCAATAAATCCTCTCAGTTAAGTGTTTCTGACTTGCAGTCTCTTCACGCCATCGCTACTATCATAAGTGAGCCCTAGATCATCCTTCTTTACGTCGTGGAGAGTAAATGAACAGAGTTCTTAAGAGCATGAGTTCTGGGTCTACACACCTGGATTCTATTTCCAACCCTACTACTCATTTACTCTACAATCTTCATGTCTCTGTGCCTTAGTTTCCTAGACTAAAATGGAAAAAAACAAAAACAAAAACCCTGTAGTACTGATTTCAGGTGTCCTCTGAGGAAGCAGTTGAATGAGTCTTCATTAGTTTTGACTTTTATTCTGCATTCCTCTTCCCGTGATTCCCTCTGTAGCCTTTTCAATTCTTCTTCCACATTGCTGTTCTAATTATCAATCCAAAAGTAAAACGTGACCTTCTCGAAACTTCTAATTGATCTTCATTGCATACATAATCATATCCTGAGCCTGTTGTAAGGCACAGAGTGTCTTTCGTGGTTTGGCCCAGCCCCTTAATTCAGCATCGTCCATCAAGGACCGACACTTCAGTGTAATGACCGAACAGGGTTTTCCTGGTCATGTACTACGTCCTGCCTGGTGCTTTTCCTTGCACGTATGCTACTTCCTTCCCTCTCCTCTCTGTCGAATTTCCTCAATCTTTCTAATAAATCATACTGATTTATTACCACTATGCCTTCAACTGTCCTTTTCTCATTTCTCCTTTGATCTTGTGATAAGGCTTCCCTGACTGCTGTTTAAAAAGACCCATATTTCAAGACGTCCAGATTAATTGATTTTTTTACTTAGTCCTTGAATTATGGTTCTGTGTTAAGACAGAGATCTGTGAACTGGACAGTTTTTTTGGTTGTTTTTTGTTTTGTTTTGCTTTTTGTTTTTTGCTTTTTTCATTTTGCTGTAACCAGTGGGAAATTATTGAAGGATATAGAGCAGCAGAGAATCATACTGAAATCATATTTTATGAAAATGTATCCATGAGGACAAAGTAGGCTGAAAGAGAGCAGAGAGCCTCAAACTGTCTCAGTTCCAGGTCCCTACGCATCTCAGTAATTTTTAAAGGGCCTCCCAGACCAAAAAATACCTAATGGTTCTGTTTATTAAGGAGTTATGTCCAAGCCCACAGAGTAGTAATTGTTCACATGGCCTCTAACAAATGTTATCATATTTCTCTGAAAATGTAAAATATCCTAGGGCATCCCAGTGAGTTCAGTGTGGTACCCCAGTGTACCTCAGGTCTTATGTTTTAACCACAAGATCAGAAGTGCGTAAACAGGAAGGCTGGAGACAGGAAGACCAGTTGAAATAGGGTTGACGAACTAGGACCCGTGGGTCCAATCTGACTCACTGCCTGTTTTATAATTACTTTTTACTAAAATACAGCCATGCTCATTTGTTTATGTATGATTTTCATGCTAGAACAACAGAATTGAGTATTTGAAAAGAGACCATATGGCCCACAAAACTGAAAATATTTATTATCTGGCCCTTTACATACAAGGTTTGCCAGTCCCTAAATTAGAAGTTTAGGGACACCTGGTGACTCAGTCGTTAAGTATCTGCCTTCGACTGGTGTCATGGTCCCAGGGTGCTGGGTTCGAGCCCTGCATCCAGCTCCCTGCTCGGCGGGAAGCCTGCTTCTCCCTCTCCCACTCTCCCTGCTTGTGTTCCCTCTCTTGCTGTGTCTCTCTCTGTCAAATAAATAAAATCTTTAAAAAAAAAAAAAAAAAAGCATTTGCCTTCAGCTCAGGTCATGATCCAGGGTGGGTTCTGGCATTGAGTCCCACATCAGACTCCTTGCTGAGCGGGAAGTCTGCTTCTCCCTCTCCCATTCCTCCTGCTTGTGTTCCCTCTCTCACTGTGTCTGTCTCTGTCAAATAAATAAAATAAAATCTTTAAAAAAGAAGTTTAGTCCAATATCATATTCTGATGTACTAAAATTCTGAACAAAAGAGACAGAAATTCATTTTTATTTTATTTAATTCACAGGCATTTGAATATGATCTGTCAGACTCTCTGGGGAAGTTATGAGAGATTTGTCATTAATTTTACATTCTATAGATTAAAATTGGAAATCATGGCAATTTTAGATGTTTAATATTTTTTTCTTAAGCTCTCTTATTGTCTCAGGAAATTATATTTCTACCAAGGGTCAATTCGTTAATCATAACCATCCTTTTTATAGTTGGTGAGCAGTTAAGATAATTCTGAAATCAGTTTCTTCCACGGCAAAGCTAATGTGCTGACATCTTTGGGAAACTCAGATTGTGCCCTCTGCCCATTAATGTTATCAATATAATTTTAAGTAACATACAGAAAGTCAGCTCAAAACGTATTCTGATAGACTTATTCCCTGAACCTGTGATGATATAACTTAGAAGAAATTTTCCCCTTTTCTTTAGAAAGCATGCTTATTTAATACTTTCAGGCATAACTGAAAATATCCCTTTTCTATTGTAAAAATAATTTTAGAGACTGCAGATAATATAATCATCCCATAAAGCTGTCATTGGTCCTTACCCAAAGAGCTCATGCAATTTATTACTCATGGCCCATTCATACTCACTTCTGGGTTTCAAAAGTACTCTGCAAGTAATGTAGCTGGATGTACAGGTACAATCTTAGAGGTCTGCCGTATTTCTGTAGGATTGGCATGATACCTAAGTCAGGTATAAATATAAATTATTTGACATTATAGATAAAATTCAACTTTGACCCTTACTTTCTCTCCTATGGGAAAAGTCTACTTTTGATTGTGAATGTGTGTGTTTCTGTGAATGACAGAGAGGGATGAGATGCTGAATGTATATAGCATTTTGCTATGAAAGTAAATAGAGGAACAAACTTGTATTTGTTGCTGTAAATAAAATTAAAATCTTGTATCAGAAGTTAAGTAATACACATGAGAAGTCAGTGGCAGTTGTCTGACAGCGTGTTTGACAAGATACGCATTAGTAACGCTTATGGAGTTGCTTATTGCTTGAAGGACTTTATTTGCTTGTCTAATGTGGGACTGTTTTTAGGGGAAAAAAGCTTAAAGTCTTTCATATTTCATAGGTAAAACAATATGTTTCTTTCTAACATTTATTAATGAGCACTGTAGTATGCCTAGTGTGATGGTAGACGAATGATGGACGCGTGAAAGATTTGTTGGAAATTCCAGTACCACTGGAAAAATGATGAATGGAAGAATTCCAGGTTCTGCTTCTTTGGAGTGTGCATTAGCTCATGCTGCTCGAGGCGCTTCCTGTTCCGTAAATCACTTCTCTAATCTCCCAGCCCTCCCACTACACTTTTATTTCTTCTTACAAAGCAATCCTGCATCCCCTCTTCCAGTTACCAATACCAAGTCTAAAGTTATCTTTCTTGCCATTTTTTTTTATCTCCTATATCTCTCCAGACACTGAGATATTCTAGGTAAACTGTGCCTTAGAACACTCTTCATCTCTTAGATGCAATTGCTTTTTCCCCCCACCGGCAATCAGCTTTGTCATTTGCAGTGGATTTTCAGCATCTCAGGGACAGTTGCTAGGTCTTCAACTGCCTGGTCCTTCCCATCCTCCACCAGGGCCTCCGTATCTCATTAATACAGCCAGCAAGACCGGTTGAGCCTCTTTTTGCCACATCTCATAGGTTTCAGCCATCATGCACCTGATCTTTCTTTCAACTGAGAGGATATTTTTAGAAAGATGTTATAGTCCTGTAGTTCAAGACATCAGCATTTTTAAAAAAAATCTCTTTATATGATAGACCATTTTTAAAGCAGAGCCCGAGGTCCCACCATATTTGGTGCCAAATGGTGACATATATACTCAGAATTGTAAAGTGCCTTTACAGTTTTCCATTACCACAGACTACATTATTTAACTTTTATAAAACAGAATAGCAAATACTGAAAACTCATTTAATCAAAGAACAAAGTGTCTTTTCAATATTATTGTAAACATTAATTTTAAGACTCAAAATAGTGAATAATCTTGGGTATACTTTTAAATTTGAAAATATACCCAAATATATTTTCAGATAGATATCATGACTGTAAATCAGAGAATTCTAGTCATGTAATCATGGTTTCTATAATATATGCCAAAGCAAAAGCATAATTTAATGAAAAATTATTCAATTTACAAAATTACCTTTCATCTTTGATTACACTAAATCTGTGTTTCTTTAAGCATGGCTTATAATCAGGGTCTCTTTAGGTGTCTTTAATGTGGATCTAAATAAGAGATTAATAAACATATATTAAGAGAGTGTTTCTTAAAGAGAAGCAACTATCACTTTACATGATTTGAACACATTACAACTCCAGTTTTCAATTAAATTCTAATACAAGAGTGACTGACTTTGTGCCAGGAACTCTACTTGTGACAGTAGATTTATTTGCAAAACTTTTCAGCCTCAACTTATAAGTCAGTGTATCATAGCCTCTCTTTTGGGGGGTCTTCTGATTCTGTATTTGAATAGAAGAATGCATGTCGTTTTACTCAACTTGTTTGACAAAAATCACAGTTGATGCTTGTTTTCAGGATAAATACTTTGATTTTTTTTTGTTCCCTTTATTCTCTCAGTTGTCATCCCACTTTCAGTTCTAATCCATTTCCTGCTGCAGCCACATGTTTAGCACACAAGCATGCATGCAAGCACACACACACACACACACACACACACACACACACACACACACTGCTTGCTGTTTTCAAACTTTTCCAGCCTTTGGCTCTCCTGGTTTTCAGGACTTAGACTGGAACTATACCATCAACTGTTTTTGGTCTCAACTTGCTAACTGCAGAAGTTGGAACTTTTTAGCCTCCATAATTATATAAAAGAATTCTTGGTTCTGTTTTTCTGGAGAACCCTGAATAATAGAGGATAAATTAATAGAAGATAAATAGGAAATTAGGAATCAGAATGCTAAAGAGTAGATTGGGTCAGGTCATGGGAGGCCTTTAATGTCATATTAATGGACTTAATGTCCTTCTGTTAGATAATATGAGCATGTCAGAAGTTTCTAAGAAGTGGTGTTACATTAAAACACACACATACACATACCCCCCCAAAGTTTTAGGAAAATCCCTTAGGCAAGAGGGGACTGAGGTGTGGTGATGAAGAGAATGCTACCGCAACAGACTCAGTAAAAACTGAAATGAGGTCAATGGACCTGGATGAACCAGGGCTAGAGAAGATCAGGAAAATAGTTCTAGTCATTGATTTTAATCTTAAGTGGGAGTGGAGACAGTGACTCTATTCACTGAGCTCAGAGGACTAAGGAGAATCTCAGAGCATGGGGAGTGGATAAGCAAATACTTGCATAGAGGTTGCAAAGAAACCCATAAACCAAACAGCCCATTGTTTTTTTAAATTTGCCTGACAGGTTCTTAAATTTTTAATTTTTTTGTTGACTCAAAGAAAAAATTTTTTTTAATTTTTTTGTTGACTCAAAAATTTTTTTGTTGACTCAAAAAAAATGTTGACCATAATACAAGCATTCTTTTTTTCTATTTTGGACATTTTAACATAGAAAAGGATAAATTGCCTTCTTGCAGTCTAGCCGATCAGAGCAGAGTAGCAGCCACCTCTGTGAAACAAGGCACGGTCATTGACTCCTTCACGGACCCCTTTCCTAGACTCTCTCTGAGACCAGGAAGAATCAGGAGATACCTTGTCATTTTCTTCCAGTGCATGAGTATCCCAACCACAGTTGTGGATTGCGCATCTACCTCTGACTGTAAGTGATCTCTTGCTACCGGACCGCTCTGCATATACCCCAGTGTTTAAGGCAGAGCCCAGATCTTGCAGGCACAGTAGCTGAATTGGTTGTTTGATTGAACTAAAGATTTAATGACTACAGAATGGAAAGACTGGTTACAGACTAGCCTTGTTGATTTCTAAACCCAGGTTGTTTAGCAAAGGTCTTACCTATTTTTAAATCTCATTTTCTATGTGGTGAAATGAAGCTAATAATACCATCACCTCAGAAGGTGGTGATGAGGATTTTGTGAGCTATCCATGTAAGAGGCGTCAGCACCTTGTTTCAAACAACGACCCAGAGAGGTTAGCCATAATATAAGATAAAGTCAAATCTAAAATGTAGCCACCTTGTGAAAAAAAATTAACAGAGCAAAATTGTGGTCTTCTACATTGCAGGTCTTTCAGCTTTACTTCTTGGTCAAGTTTTCTGTTGTCCACAAACACCAGCAAAAATAATTTTACTTGCCTAAGGATGTAATCAAATAATTTTCCTATGCTTAACCCATCAAAACCTTCACCCTATAATTAATAGTGACAATTTTGAAAACTATACCATGCAACAGTTTGGAAAATTTTGTCAGAGAGCAGTTGGCTGGCTTTATATCCATATCTATGTATTTATGGTGCGTGCCAAGGGCTTGTTTCCTATTGTTTTGTTTTGTTTGCATTCTATGGATGGAATTTAAAAATTCATATTGTATTTTTAGCCAATAAAATAACAGATGTTGAAATTCAAATGAATGCATTATAGGCAATAAATAGTTCTCATTTATATTTCAAATACATTATATCATTATATGTACAGTGAGAACATTTGAAAAAAAAATTCACATCACCAAGAAGAACAAAAGTTACTACAACCTAATATATATTGAACTACTAGTTTAACATTTGAATAAAATAATTGTCTCATGAGAATATTGTATGTGTATTAAAAGGATTTAGAACATCTCAGAAACTTGACAGTTTTTTTATAAACTTAGACAGTTTTGTCTAAACTTGACAGTTTAAACTATATGTATTTTTTTAAAATATCTCATTTATTTATCTGAGGGGGCAAGAGAGAGAGAGCTAGAGAAATAGAGAGACAGGGAGGGAGAAGCAGACGCCCCTCTGAGTAAGGAGCCTGACCTGGTGTTATATCCCAGGATCCTGTGACCATGATCTGAGCCAAAGGCAGATGGTTAACCAACTGAGCCACCGGGTGCCCCTGTCGTGAACTCCCCTTTAACATTCCAGGCCCTCTTGCTTCTCTTTTAATTAGGTATTTATTTTAGAGAGAGACAGAGAGTGCTCTCCTGCCAGTGGGGGAGTGATTGGGGGGAGGGGCAGAGGGAAAGAAGTTTCAAGCAGACCCCTCGCTGAGCTGGGAGCCTGGCATGACCCATGAGCTCATGACCTGAGCCGAAACCAGGAGCCCTTGGCTTAACCGACTGAGCCACGCAGGTGCCCCCTTCTTGCTCATTTTTAGATGAAATAAAATGAAGGGAGAATATATTTGACTTAGTTCTTTCCCTAATTTATTCCCTTCTCTCTCTCTCTCTTTTTTTTAAATCTGGGAGTACTCCTTTATTTATTTATTTATTTATTTTTAAAGATTTTATTTATTTATTCGACAGACAGATCACAAGCAGGCAGAGAGGCAGGCAGAGAGAGAGGGGGAAGCAAGCTCTGGGCGGAGCAGAGAGCCCGATGCGGGACTCGATCCCAGGACCCTGAGATCATGACCGATGCGGGACTCGATCCCAGGACCCTGAGATCATGACCTAAGCCAAAGGCAGAGGCTTAACCCACTGAGCCACCCAGGCGCCTCTGTTCCCTTCTCTTGATTACTAGATAAAATTGAGATTTTCTATAGCTGGAAATGAAAATCCATTGTTTGCAAACTCTCTTAATTTCAGACTTGACTATAGCAAAGCACTTAAAGAGATTCTTTTTAAAAGGTGCTGAAGCTGAACCGGAAGGTGATCTCCTCTCAGTAGAGGCAGCAGAATTAGACCCATTAACTTCAATTGGCATTGAACAGCCGCCCTGGGAAAGCTTGTCTACGTGAAAATGAGTGTCTCAAATTTGAGGCGAGGTGTATGAGAACATCTGAACGTATAATGTGGTGCAAAGTACCTCACTGGGGCCTCTTAGTCACACCCAGCAGCTGGTTTTAGAAGTCTAGACAGACAATAAAATAACCACCAGAGAAAATAAGGAAGCATTCCAGATGCCCATGGGATTTTCCTTTAGTGCGGAAATTATTTAAACTAACCATAAACCACCCCTCCACTATCAAAGAACTTTAAGATGGTTAATTTTGGTAGAGAAGTCACATTTAAATATTTTCTTAAAATGTGGCCATATTATTCCTCAGAGCCTTATGGCTTTACCCTGCTGTAGACAAAAAACATTAAAAGAAAAACAAAATGAAACAAAAAAACCCTTAAGCACCTAATTTAAGAACTTTGGGGGAGTGTGTCATTTAAAGAGATTTCTTTTCCCAGTCTTGGAAACAAACAATTGATCTCTCATTGCATTTCCGCAAACTCAGAACTTTCTGTGTACATTTTGCTACTTTTTCTACCTGCTGGAAGAGGTGTCGCGTGTAGATCATGGAACCATCCACCTCCGGAGGCACACGTGCATGTTTCTGTTGGTTCGACCATCTGTTTGGGAGCCAATTCTTGGAAAAGGTTATGTTGAAAGGTAAACTGAGGCACCAGACTCCTCTTCAGAGTTTATTTGAGCACGTGTCCCTTTGAATCACGCAGAGCCAAACCAAAGGTAGTCGGGAGAATTCCACGGACAGTAGTAGGAGCTGGGTTGGGAGGCGGAATGGGAGGATTTATCCAGAAGATGAAGCGGCAAAGCAAGGGCATTGTTTGATTAACCGTAGTTTAAGCCATTGCTAATTTGGGAAAGTTGGCCGTTTGTGATTGGCTGGTCTTGTTTGATTTTCTCAGATTGGAATGCATTGACTCTGGCTTACGGTTTTGGTTTGCTTACATAGGTGACCAAGGCATTAGAACTGTCTCAGTGTAATGACCTTCCTGTTGAAAAATTTCATTAGTTAGAAGACAGGAAGCAATGTTTCTGTGTCTGTAACCTCTTTCCATTTCCTGCCATGTGGGGATTAGGGCACACCTGGTTCCCCACAGATCACAAAATAAAGCGCTGATTTATTTAATTTCCTAACTTTTACTAAACACGGCCATCCCCAGGGTCCATGGAAGGTGGACTTTGAAACTTAAAGAAGCATGAGATTGAACCGCTTGGCTGTGATGGCGGGAAGTGGGGCAGACCACGAAACTGCTGAGAGAATTTAGCCAACTCTTGCTTTGGCATCTTTACCTGACTTGCTACGTTCCATACTTCTGTTTGCAAAAACTGTCCTCCCATGAAGATGAAACTCCAGAGAAAACGGAAAGAGATTAATTTATGAGATCAGACTAGGAACGTAAAACCTGCAAACCTGGAGAAATGATTCAAGGTAAATGCAAAAGTTGTTTAGAAAGTGTCTAGGGCTGGTGCAAATGTCAAGGTTTACTTTGAAATCAGATGCTCAGTCTGAAGAACTGAAGAAGTCACAGACAGATTTGGTTATGATAATAATTACAGTAGTATCCGTGTTTTGACCAAAGATACAGACTCTGATGTAAAGGACACTTCAGGAGAAAAACATTAGTCACTTTATAGTACGGCAGCACGGGACAACCAACACGTATGTTACGGCACTTCTCATATTTATCAGAAAAAAATGAAAATAGACTCTGATGAGGCTTATGTTCTTCTCTCTATAGCCAGTCATCAGCCACTTGTAATTTTTTTTTGAATCTACCAATATGTCTTAAAATCTTATGTTAAAAATACAAATACAGGAAAGAGAAAAATTGATGAATTTATCTCAAAGGTATTCTTCTTTATATTTAAAGGAGGGAGTAAAAGCAGAACTACTTGAGGAAATTATACTTATTTATGACATGTCCATTTTTACCTTACCATGTCTAGCTGTAGAGGAGTCCATCAGAAACACAAAGTAAAAAAAGAACAGCTGTTTACACTGATTGGAAAAATGAATTTGTGTAGAAATCAAATGGTTATTTTTAGAACACTTGTAAAATGTCAGTATTATCAAATTTGTTAACATACATGTTTAAAAATAAAGTTGATCTATGTGACTAGTAGTAAAAACAATGCCCCTTCATTATCTCTTATCACCTCTTACTTCTGCTCCCCACAGACAACCGCATTGACCATTGAACTCTTCTGTCCACCTCCCCGCCGATGGCTAAATAATACCTTTACACTGACTTTTTGTGGTTTTCAGTATTAGGACTTATCCATGGCCTCTTACTGCAGAAGATGGGGGTTCTCTCCTTTGCCTTTATACTCCCTAAATACTTTCATTTCCATCCTCTCCAGATATATCACATGTGTTTTGGAAAGCTAATATTTATTGCTTAAACAGTTTCTAGTGAATATATGACATTGAATACTCTGATTGCATTTCTTTTGTGTAATGTGTTTTTCCTTGAGTTAGCATTTGTCCCCCTCATTGGCTTAATTGCTACTAATAAATTCCAAAAATATCCCCTAAAATTCCTCTCAAATATCAAAAATGTATGGTAAACTATCATTTTTATTTTTTCATATATTTTATTATTTTGCATACAATAATCTCCAATAATATTTTCCAATATATTATTATTATTTTGCCAATTTGGACCATTTGTTTTAAGACCTGTTGAATATCTAGCTTTCTTTCTTCCAAATTTTCTTTGCCTCACGTAGTAATAATAACTACCCTTTCCGAGTTCTTCTAGGAAGTGTGAGGTTTCAGGCAAGTACTATGCTGCAGGTTTCCTCTTTATATAAACAATTCCACATAAAAATATATAATAGAATTCATGGACTCCTTTGAATTATAGTGACTTATTGATGAAAATTTAAGATAATTAGTGGATAGAATTATTACTCATTACTCATGAAGTTCTGTTACCCATTGTGTTGCTTTTGAATACTGGTTTTCAAAGACTATCTCATAGGTTGGTATTGTGTTTAGTTGATGACTAGAAAAAAAATCTTACTTAAGGAATGGAGGAAAATAGAAATGTTAATTAATTTTCTTGTCATGTTGAATTTATCATTCAACATGTATAGTGTATTGTAAATGCAAAACAACACATCTTCCAACCTCATCGACTCTTGAAGTCTATCCGAACCTATTTCACCCCTAGAATGTGATTTCCTGCAGTGTTGACCACATCCCCGTCTTTCATCATATTGGGTGGTTGCTTATGGGAGGCAAGACAAGGAAAATACATCCTCCTTTCAGCATGGTTTAAAATCTACCTGGGAGAATACGTCATCAACACAGTGACTGAGGCGAGAGCACGTCAAATTAGACAGGCACCTTGGTGACTCAGTTGGTTAAGCATCTGCTTTCTGCTCATGTCATGATCCCAGGGTCCTGAGATCAAGCCCCATACCGGGCTCCATATTCTGTCAAGAGCCTGCTTCTCCCCTTCCTTTCCTTTCACCTCCCTACCCCACTCATGTTCTCTCTCGCTTTCTGTCTCTCTCTGAAATACATAAGTAAAATCCAGAAAGAAAGAAAGGCCCATTGATACTGTAGAGCAGTGTGGCCTTGCACCCTCCAAGGAAACAGGGTGCAGACACTCGTGGAGAAATACTTGATATGTGTCACAGAGCATGGACAAAGGGTTGGGTCAATCCTACATGCTGGAACCTGACGACGTACGAGGTGAGGGATTCCTGATCCCACCTCTGCTGCCTGCAGGTATTTTGACGAGAGGCGGCATCACACTTGGCACACTGATCTAAGGAGACCCAGAGTAGGGGCCACTGACCAACACAAGTCCAGTCCAAAGGCCAACCATGGACAGTTGGTCATGCAAAGTGCCGAACTTAGCTTGTGCGCCGCGTAGGAATCCTGCAAGAAGATCAAAACCCAAGTTAAGGAAAAGTATCGAGGCGTTAGGGTTAGGCGTGTGTTAACTGCTTTTTCTTCTTTCTTAAAGCACATATGTATGATACTAAGGATGAACTATTAAGAATAGAGAAATGAAAATGCAGAAAAAACACGGTGGATAATGGCTACATGGAAGCGTGTGGTGGGTTAGTGGATGGGATTAAGGTCAAAAGTGATGGGTTGACTTGACGTAAGCAGAATGTCTTCCACTGTAACATAAAGGGAAGCAAAGACTAAGAATGAATTCTGGAATGTGTTAGGACAATGAGGTAGCACTTATTTTATTGTACCTGTTTTTTCAGTGAAATGTAAGAGATATCATCAGATGAGAACGTGTTGTAGGTTTTGATGTTAGAGGTCGAGGAGAGAGAAGGAAGTATACATATTCCCTTAAAGACTATTAAGTAAAGAAAGGTGCGTTCAAGTCCTCGTCTTATTATTAAATACGGAGTGTTTTTTGTTTTTTTGGTTTTTTTTTAAAGATATTATTTATTTATTTGACAGACAGAGATCACAAGTAGGCAGAGAGGCAGGCAGAGAGAGGAGGAAGCAGGCTCCCTGCCGAGCAGAGAGCCCGATGAGGAGCTCGATCCCAGGACCCTGGGATCATGACCTGAGCCGAAGGCAGAGGCTTTAACCCACTGAGCCACTCAGGTGCCCCAAATACGGAGTGTTTTTAAGAATTAGTGAAAAGACAGGAGGGATGGGTTCTGAACCACTGAAATTGGTTTGGGTCTGGTCATTGTCATCTATCTCCTCATGTTACTTGTGACATAATCCAAACCCTAATGAATCCCAATGTACTCATTTGTAGAAGTAGGCCTCAGGCTGAATCAGTCTGTTTCTTTTAAATTCTCTTGTTTTCTCAGTAAGGTTTCTGATTCTGGGTAACATTAAGCTTTGTTTCAGATGATAGGGAAGATAAATTATTCAATACAAGAATAAATGGTATGTAAGTAAAGTCTTAGAGAAAGGAATACATATGAAATTTTCAGAGGAAAATGAATAGACGAGTTGTATTAAAGGCTTTACTACCTAGAAACTCACAGTTCCAAAGCATAGGTGAATTTGTAATACATTCTTTATTAGTCTGATGATTTTTTGGTATAATGGCATGGCGTTAAAAGTAAAAATCTAGCTGGCACCTGGGTGGCATTACTGGTTAAGCAACTGCCTTTGCCTCAGGTCATGATCCTGGAGT
This sequence comes from Enhydra lutris kenyoni, assembly GCF_002288905.1. Classification (NCBI taxonomy): domain Eukaryota; kingdom Metazoa; phylum Chordata; class Mammalia; order Carnivora; family Mustelidae; genus Enhydra; species Enhydra lutris. The sequence goes on from NW_019154085.1 coordinate 940,613, forward strand.
CCTGGGTTCGAGTTCTGGGATCGAGTCCTGTGCTGGGCGTCCTGCTCAGTGCAGAATCTGCTTCTCCATCTGACCCTACCCCCTCTTGTGCTCTCTTTCTCTCTCTCAAATAAATAAATAATTTTTTAAAAGAAAGGTAAAAATCTAGAAATAATTCATTCTTTGCAATCCTTTTAGGTAGGCACTGTGAGCATATCTTGCACTCAAAAGGGAATGAGTTATTCCCTTACTCTCCCTGTAAGTGCTTAATCTTTAAAATCAAGAATATGTAGATATAGCACAGATTAAAATAACTATAAGGTTTATTGGCTATATCTCTTTGTCACAGTATTTCAAAGCATAGCAGTGCTTATAGATATCACATTTATTTATACAACTCAAAATATTACCTTTGCAAACTGTAAACATTAGTGCCCATTTCCTTCCAAAAAACATGCGGCCATAAGTTATCCAGGGCTTTGCCAAAGAAGTGGTATCCAGTGTCTCATTAGGGGTTAATATAGCTTCCTCAAAGGGAGGGATGGAATTGTTTCTTATTAAGAAAATCAGTCATGTCTTTCAGGCCCTCTTAATATTAGTGAAAAATGCAAAAAACATAAATATAAACTAAGCCTCATAGAAGGAGTAATACATATAGAGGAACAAATAAAAAATCATTTCAGTGTTGGCAATTGAAACACTAACATACTTGCTAAATAATATTTAGGAAATAAATTTTTTTATATATAATATTTGCTACAGATTGACACGAATATATTACTTTAAAATCGTTGGTTCAGTTATGTTATTTCACATTATACCCTGACTACAAAATTATTTTTAAGTCATCAAATAACATACAATTATGTATACAGCCTCTTTTATGCAAATGTTATTTGAAATATAGTCCAAATATTATGTATTTTATAAGTAAAGAAAAGGGTAGGAGGATTGTTTTTAAAATTCTTATGCTTATGTTATGCCCCAATAATGGGTCCGTGATTAAAGGAGCGAGACTGATACAAAGCGAAGGTCAAGCAAAGCTTTATTTCACTCCAACCATCAAGAATCAAACTGACCGGCCAGGGCTGCACCTCTTAACAGAGAGGGCGACCCTGCTCTCCTTTCCGCACTAGCTTTTAAGGGCAAAGGCCATGCGGTTGGGCCTGGCCACACACAGATGGCCAATGAAATTGTAACACACAGAGAAAGCCGCACAGTGATGCTAGGTGGCCAACTGAATTACAGTTTACCCTGTGGTAGACCATTGACCCAGCCTATCACCTTGGTTAGGATTGGTGCCCAAAAGGCTCCCAAAGGGCAGGGCCCATACTCCTTGGTAACTAGGGAGACAGTACGCATACCCCCCACTGATCAGATGTCTCCACCTGGCCTGACCCACCCTTGTATCTGGGCTTTGTTACCTGAGACCTGTTTCTGGGACTTGTTTTTAAGTAAGTCCCCTGGGGGAAGGGAAGCAGGGACAGTTTAAGGGTTAAACAACAAGGTTATTGTTTAACCTCAATGGAAGCCTCTGGCTAAAATATAAAAATATAAAATAGGTCCTTACAGCTGGAGCTTGCAAGCAACATTCTTTGGGAAAGACCTGGGCGATGACATTGTGTAGTTTATTTTGATCACTTCATACCATGCACTGATTTGTATCTGTGTAGACATTGGTCAGGGAATTTAAATGGGAATTTAAAATGACTTACTGTGGAAGAAAGTTGATGCACTCCAGGAGAAAATGTCCTTAAGAGAAAATATTATATTTTTATTTGGAAAACCATATCTGGAAATACTCAAAGCAGCCAGCTGTGAAAGCTTTCTTCAGAAGACCAAATACGAAATTTTCTTTTCAAATAATTTGAAAAGAAGGTACATTCTGAATACTCATATATCAAAGAGACCAGAAGCTTTAGAAATGTCTAAAATATACATGTTCCATAAAGTTATCCTCAGATATTTATATCTGAGAAAAATCAAAAGTACACATAGGGGGTGCCTGGGTGGCTCAGTGGGTTAAGCCGCTGCCTTCGGCTCAGGTCATGATCTCAGGGTCCTGGGATCGAGTCCCGCATCGAGCTCTCTGCTCGGCAGGGAGCCTGCTTCCCCCCCCCTCTCTCTCTGCCTGCCTCTCTGTCTATTTGTGATCTCTCTCTGTCAAATAAATAAATAAAATCTTAAAAAAAAAAAAAGTACACATAGGGTTTTTTCAAAAGTTTATCTTCTGTACATCTCTTTTTGATATGTAACTTGATTTGAAAATATTTTTTGGAGATGTTCTCTAACATAGACCTGTAATTTGATTTGGGATATATATGAAATTTTTAATATGAATACTTTTTTAAAGGCAGTGACTCTGGTAAATATATTTAGGCATTACCCAGCTTTCAAATTTCTTTCTCTTTCATCAAGAATAAGAAATAAATGTGAGGGTTGTATTTTTAGTGGCAGCTGCATAATTTCATTACAGATAGGTCTTTGCTTTTCTCTTTTATTTAAAACATAAGAGAATGTTTTCTTTCCAAGCTATGAGTACAGTTATTTTATAATGTTGTTTTTCTCCATATTACGAATATATAATGAAGTGGGGAAGAAAGGCAAAAGAAATGTAGATAAAATTAAATTTCCTTGTAACCTGAAGCCCACTGAGAAATACTTGAGGCAGAGTGTGACCTTCCTCCAGGAATTTGCAACCTTACTGTTCATGCCTTGGTAGAGGAAAAAATAGCCTTAGCTTAACAATAGCCAGACCTGCAGTAAGCCCGGAGTCGTCTTTAGCATATGAAAGTCCTTTGGGAAACTTCCGCTGGTCTTTACCTCCCCCATGCCAAAGTGTATAATCAGCTCTCCTTACAACCCTAGTGCACCTCTTTCTGGCCACCGGTCCTGTCCCTGTGCTCTAATAAAAACCACCTTTTTTGGGCATCCAAAATGTCTCAGGAATTCTTTTGTAGCCTTTGGTTCTGAATCCCAACATTTCCCCGTCATATAATAGAGGAACATACTTGATAATCACTCTGTATAACTTTCTGACTTTATCTTAACTTTTAGTATAAAATTTTATTGAAGTATAATTTACGCGTAATGAAATGCTCACATCTTAACTGTATCATGTAATTAACTTTTACAAATTTGTTACAAATGCTTACTTTCATGTAACCTACACCCCACCTACCTACAGAAATTTTCTCCATCCAGAAAGTTCCTTATATTTCTGTGAATCCCTCTATGGATATAATTATTTGAATGATGTCAAGATTGAAATAGGAAATTGCTCAGTTTTTATATCATATTGCCGTGGTAGAACATTACTAATGGTGATTTACAAGACAAAACTGAGTAACTGGTGTCCTAAAACCGGTGTAATGCAAACAGTAATTGCATTCAGTAAGCACTGAATTGTGATTTGGTGCATGAGCCAAATGAAACATCTGGATCAGACATACATTTCACCATTGTACGCGATGAGGGAACAGAAGGCTAGCTGAGGACAGAGCAATCTGCCCTCACCCCCACTCCTTGGTGGGACAAATGTGACATTCTTTAAGAATGCCCCAACTATCTTAATGTTAATGGTTTGCTAAAAGGGAAAAACAACCTAGGCTTCTGGTATCAGGTTATCTTTGTAGGTCCTCTTTAGCATATGAAAGTTCTATTGAAACCTCCCTTTTCCCAAATCCAGGGTACAGAACCTGCCACCCCTCACAACCCTGGGGCAGCAGCTCTTCTGCCCATGGGTCCTGTCCCCATGCTTTAATAAACCACCATTTTGCACCAAAGATGTCTCAAGAATTCTTTCTTGGTCATCGGCTCCGGACCTCACCCCACCGAACCTCACCTAGATTCTAGAACTTCATCATATGGAAATCAATTATCCCTGTTAACTGTAGCATCATTTAGATGAAGTGAGCATACTGGGTCAAAGCTTTGTTTATGTGTTTTGGTTTTGTCTTGAGCGGTCTTGTTTCTCTTGACTTCCTAAAGTTATGTTATGTAGGCAACAAAGGGACTGAGCTCAACAATTTTACTATCTGATCGACAGAGGCCGGCTTTGGATTAACTGCTAGAGGTCCATTAAATGGTTGATCAGTTTGTTGATCAGCTTTGCATTGGGTCCCCTGCAAAACCACCTGAGGGCACTCTTTGTCTTGTTAACTTGTGAAACATGGTTACTTTATTACAGTGTCAATGAATGATCCTAACCCTCTCTTTCTTGTTTGGCACAAGTTTTCCATGTCAAATCTTCAACCTCATTCTGGAAGAACTCCCACTTTCTATAAAATCTATACATCATGTAAATGTATCTTTGTAAATGATGACAATTTTTACTTCATATAACAATGAACATTTTAAGACAACTGTGACATAATAAAGTTTAAAATTAATGTTTGTAAGAAGAGTTTTACAACAACAGAAAACAAATCAAAAGTCACTGGTTTTAACTTGAGGATGAGACATCAAAACGGATCCTCACTCAGAGATGTTCTCTCTCAAAGTCGTTAACCGCTCCCCTGAAAACTCTGCGTGCTCAGCTTTATCTGCACAACCCACTTATAACCCTTTTCTTCCATTAGTTCTTTCCCCCAACTTTGGAAATATGGTACCATTTTTTCAGGGTTTTTAAGAAAAAAATAATTGCATTGTAAAACTGTTAGATCAGACAGCAGATCTATAGAAGCTGAATTCTTAATTTGGTTTAAAGCAGAGTAGAGATTTTAAGGATTCTTTTAGAGGTAGAATGACAGAAATATGCAGGAGAAGTCTAAATTTTGCTAGTGTTTATTTTGCTTTACAGCCATATCTTCAACAACTGCTTTGCCTAATTGTTAACATATCTCATTAGGTAAAATGGTTAATATCAGCAGGAGGGGAAAAAGTTGATTTAAGTAATAACTCTTTGAAACTTTTAAAATTATCTTGAGAAGTGAAGAAAAGTAGGAAGTAAACTGCATAAGTTCTGTTTTAAAAGTCTTTTTCTTAATGGTAGACATGAAAATAGAATAAAAGTTGTAACAAAATAAAAATAAATACACAGGAGATTTCAGGGACACCTGGATGGCTCAGTTGGTTAAGTGTCTGCCTTTGGCTCAAGTCATCATCTCAGGGTGTTAGAGGATTTTATGTCCCCTTAAAGCCTGAGGTTCTTGGTCACACTGATGAGGGAACAGAAGGCTGGCTGAGGACAAAGCAAAAGCTCACACCCTACAACCTTCCCCACCCCCACTCCTGGGTGGGACATATTATGACATTCTTTAGGAATCTCCCACCCATCTTAATGTTAATACCTTGCTAAAAAGGGCAAAATGACCTTGGCAATGGCAAGGCCTCTGGTATCCAGTATCTTGTAGGTCCTCTTTAGCATATGAACATTCTATTGAAACCCCTCCCCGCAAGGTACACGACCTGCCGCCCTCACAATCCCCAGGCAGCAGCTCTTCCTGCCCACAAGTCCTGTCCCCGTGCTTTAATAAACCACCATTTTGCACCAAAGATGTCTCAATTTTTTCTTGGTCATCGGCTCCAGACCTCACCCCCCGAACCTCACCTATATTCTAGAACTTTATCAACACAGCTGTAAAGAATGAAGTAGACCAGAGGAAGCGTGGTGGGGAGCAAAGCAAAGTTCATTGAGCGAGAATACAAAGCTCTTGGAGAGGAAGGGGAATCTGAGTGGGTTGCACCCCAGAGTTCTGAGTTCAGGGGTATGATGAGATCTTTGGCAGAACTGTCTTAAGCAATCAGGGTGTGTTGAGTCATCCCAATCAGGGCTTTGGGCACGTATCTGTCTACCAATTATGAGGTGAATGTCCACGTGCTGATGGTCTTTTTTTTTTCTGACACCTGGGGGCTTCCGTCTTAACTGACCCTTGCGCATGATTCTGACAAGTCCTTTAGTGGTGAATTGTCTTATTTTAGGATGTTTTGCAGAAGTCATTTCTGCAAAGGCTGCAAAGTAGATTGCCAACGGGGTCCTGTCTAAGCTGCAAAACAGGATGTTGGTGCCATTTTATTTTTAGCTGTCCTGACTCCGTATTTTCTTGTTGGAGACCCCGGCCCTGACTACCTGTCTGTCTAACTCCTAACAGGGGTCCTTAAATTGAGCTCCATTTTGAGGTCCCTGCTCAGCAGGGAGTCGGATTCTCACTCTCCCTCTGCTCCTCCCCACACCCATGTGCTCCTGTGCTCTCTCTCAAATAAAATCTTTAAAAATAAATAAAGACTTCACAGTTATGCTTCAGGAAAGTTTCAAGTGCTATTTATGAGTAGAGTCATGAACTGGAATGTAAAAAAGAACCTCATCCACTTTTTTAATAGTTTCAAACTAGAATTAGAGAGTTTGGACAGAAAAAAAAATAAATGAAACAGTAAAACTAGCCAAAATGGAAAGTAGGCAATATATAATTTAATGTTTACAAGATATTCCAGCTGTCCTTCTATCACTAACTTTTAATCTTACTGTGTTCTGAGAACATACCTGGTATGATTTCTGTTCTTTTAAATTTGTTTAAGTCCAGAATGTGGTCTGTTTGAGTATCAGATAAAACTGACTTCTGTACATAGCCGAACTGAATTTAATTGACATAATAAAAAACTTGACTCGGGATAAAAGACATTTTTGTCAAGCTTACATGGAAATTTCACCAAGTAGACTGCATTCCAGATCACTGGAAAATCCCCCAATGTTAGAAATTTCAAAAAATACACTTCTAAGTAACTGATATGTCAAAGAAGTCTCCAGGGAAATTGGAAACAAACTATTTGAACGAAATGGAAGTGAAAATAATACTTACCAAGGACACCAGGTGGCTCCGTCTGTAAGCATCCAACTCGGTCTCAGCTCAGGTTTTGATCTTAGAGTCCCTGAGTTCAAGCCCTGTGTTGGGCCTCATGCTGGGTGTGGAACCTATCTTGAAGAAGTACTTGACAAAATCCGTGGAATTCGGTGAAAGCAGTATGGAAATTTATAGCACCAAATGCATGTATTAGAAAAAAAAAAGAAATATCTAAAATAAAAAACCTAAGCTTGTACCTTAGGAAAATAGAGAACAATTCAGATCTAAAAAAGCAGAAGAAATAGTAAAAAAGCAGATGTTAATAATATTGAAAGTAGGCAAACAGTAGAGTAAATTTAAAAATCAAAAGCTATTTCCATGAAAAAAATCATTAAATTAATAATCCGTGAGCAAGTGTAATCAAGAAAAAAGAGAGAAGATGCAAATCATTAGTATTAAAAAGGAAAATTGAAAGAGGCCGTATCAGGGAAACTCAAAGGGTAATAAAGGAATATCTGTATGCCTGCAAATTTGATAACTTAGGTAAGATGAACACATTCCTTGCAATATACAAACCACCAAAATTCACAAAAAGAGAAATAATTTTAATTAGTCTACATTCATTTTAAAGAGTGAATCAGTAAATAAACCTTTCGAAAAAGACATCACCAGGTTATGATGATTTCACTAGTGAATCGTGCCAAACATTAAAGGAAGAAATGATACAGATTCTGCATAATCTACTCTGGAAAATAAAAGGCAGAGGGATACTTCCTAATTCACTACATGATGCTGGCGTTCTTACCCAGGTATGAATTACGTCAGATTGAGTGACAGTGTTGCCCGGGTCATCTCTATCCTTGCTGATTCTCTGCTTGATCTATTAGTTATTTGAGGTAGGAAAGATGTTGGGTTCCTGAGCTAACAGCCAAGAAAGAATTCCTGAGACATCTTTGGTGCAAAACGTGGTTCTGTTAAAGCAGAGGGACAGGACCTGTGGGCAGAAAGAGCTGCTTTGAGGTTGTGAGGGTGACAGTTACATACTTAGAAGTTGGGAGGGGGTTAGGGACAAGCTTAAGTCTCTAAAGGACTTTTGGAAACAAGGTTTCCAGGACCTTGAGGGCTCGCTATTGTTAGGAAAAGATCATTTATTACTGTCTAATAAAACCTCAGTCACAAGGCCCTTCAGATGTACATCTGTGGGTCATATGCTTGGGGGATGATTGCTAACATGTATCTTGGGGGGTTTAGAGATAAAGGAAATTTCCAAAGGGATTTTTATATTAAAGTAGACTTACAGGATCCTGGGGTTTGGCTAAGATTGACTTTTGCCCTTAGGGAAGTATTAATATCCAGGCAGCTGAGTTCCTAGAGGAATGTCACTCTGCCGGTTCAAGGACTTGTGAATGGGCTGAAGGTAGCCAGGAAATTTAATTTTTCTTCTGTCTTTGTTTCTCACCTCATTACTGACAGAACGCTGCTGATGTCTCCAACTGTGTTGGTCAGTTTGTCTATTTTCTCTTAAATTGTTCAATCTTTTCCTCACGTATTTTGACATATTTGGGATATTCATTATGGGGTGCCCTGCTGATCTTACCCCTTGTACAATTCACTATTCTTAACAGTCAACTTTGTCTCAAATTAATAGTTACTCTAGCTTTTTCTTCCAGCATTGAATATCTTTCTTCATCCCTTTACCCTTAAACAATCTGTGTCTTTAAAATGTTCACCTCGTAGATGGCAAATTGTTGGGTCTTATGCTTTATTTACCCTGACATTCTTTGTCTTCTCATGGGTGTATTTAGACTATTTCCATTTAAATTATTATTTATATATTTTGATTTAATACTTCCTGTTTATAATTTTTTATGCTTTGCATTTATTTTTTTTTTCTCTTCTTTTTCTGGCTTCTTTGGTATATAATTTTATTCTCTCCTTTCTTACCAAAATAATTATACCCCAAATTTTTTTAAAAAATTGCCTTCAAATTTAAAATATACAGTTTTAACTAATCTAAACCTGCTTTCAAATAACTATACTAGTTCATGAGTATTAAGGTACTCCCAGTTCCATTCTCTCATCTTGTTAACATTGCAGTAATTTATTTTACTTCCCCCTGTGCTATATGCTGTATTTACCCAGTAGATTGTTACTATTGTTGCTTTAAACAGTTAACTTTTAAATCAAGTATTATCCAAGTAATGTTTTATTTTTATTATTCTTTCTCCAACCCTCTTGATTTATGTAGCTCTCTCTTTATATAGAACTTTTTTTTTTTTTTTTTAAGTGTAGAACTTCTTTCAACATCTCTTTCACAGCTGGTCTGCTGGAGATGAATTCTCTCAGTTCTTGTTTTTCTGAGAAATTATTACTCTTTCAATTTCAAAGGGTGATTTTGCTAGAAAGAATTCCAGACTGGTGATGTGTTTTTCTTTCAGCACTCAAAATATTTAGATCTACTCTACTCTTCCATGCATGGTTTCTGGTCTTATAAGCAGTCTGCTATGACCCTTACCCCTGTTTCTCTTCAGACTAGCTCCTTCATTCCTTAGCATCTTTCAAGATTTTCTTTGTCTTCTGTTTTTCCAGTTTGAATATAATGTGTGTGTGTGTGTGTGTGTGTGT
>NW_019154085.1:950095-1059385 GCF_002288905.1 Enhydra lutris kenyoni
TGTGTGTGTGTGTGTGTGTGTGTGTGTGTGTATCTGTGTCTGTGTTTGTGTGTGCTGGCATTTTTCCTGCTTGGTGTTCTCTGGGCTTTGTGGATCTAAGGTTTAGAGTCTGTCCTTGTAAAAACTTTTCAGCTATCACTACTACAAATACTTCTTCTGTTCCATTCTTTCTTTCTCTTTCTGTTATGCTAATTGTGTACTATTTTATATAGTTTGCTATTTTTCATAGTTCTTGATTGTATTGTTTTGTTTTCATATTTTCTGTTTGCGTTTCAGTTCGGGAAGATTCTCTTGGCCAACTTCAAGCTCACTGGTTCTTTACTCAGCAATTTCAAGTCTACTAATGATTCTGTTAAAGGCATTCATTTCTGCTACTGGAAGTTTAATTTCTATAATTCCCTTTTGGTTGTTTTTTAGAGTTTCAATCTGTCTGCTTATATTTTAATGTCTTTTTTCCATTAAAAGCATTAATGTATGAATTATAATTATCTTAAATTCTTTTGTCTGATAATTCCAATTTCTGTGAAGTCTGGTTCTGATGTTTGCTTTATCTGGTCAGACTGTTTTTTTCTTGCCTTTATCATGATTTCTGATTTTTTTATTAAAAGTTAGACATGTCTTATCAGATACTAGGGACCGAGGCAAATAAGCCTTTAATGTGAGGATTCATGTTTACTTTGGGGAGCAGTTATACTCTGCTTAATGTTTCTTAAACTGTGAGCACTAGAAGCTTCATACTCCTATAGTGTCCTTGTTTTTATCTCCTCTGATTTAGAGCTTCCCTTTGTACTGCCTCAGAGAATTTTTGTCTTGTAGTTCTTTCAGCTTTAATCTATTATCATTTTTAAAAATTATTATTTATTATTTTAGAGAGAAAGAAAACGAGCATGAGTGGCAGGGACAGAGGGACAGAGAGAGAGAGAGAATCTCAAGCAGACTCCATTCTGGGTGTGGAGCCTGACCTGGGGGTCTGTCTTATGACCCTGAGATCAGAACCTGAGATGAAACTGAGAGTTGGACCTTAACTGACCGCACTGCCCAGGTGCCCCTTAACCCGCGACTGTTATACTCTTTATTAACCAACGTAAAAGTATACAGAGTCTGTACCGACTGTTTTGGAAGTTAATAGGAAGTGCATATTCTTAAGTATAAATAATTTGGAGTGTCGTATCCGTTTCCCGTGCACCAATGTGGTCCATCGCTCAGGGCCCACTGCAGTGCGCACTCTTCATCTGCTGTGTCAGTTTGCCTCTCCTCTGGCAACCGTTACTGTGCTCTCTGGATTGGAGAGTCTGGGATTTCTTGTCTCTTTCTTTGTCTGTTCATTTGTTTTGTTTCTGAAATTCTGCAAATGAGTGAAATTGTGTGGTATTGTCTTTCTCTGACTGACTTGTTTTGCTTAGCATAATACACTCCATCTGTGTCCTTGCAAATGGGAAGATTTCATTCTTTTTGACGGCTGAGTAGTATTTTGTTGTATATATATATATATATAAAATAAAACATAGTAGTATATATACATACCACGTCACACATATAACAAAATATAGTAGTTATATACATATGACTATCACATTTCTTAATCCATGCATCAGCTGGTGGACACTTGGGCTCTTTCCATAGTTCGGCTGTTGCCAGTAATGCTGCCTTAAACATCAGGGGGCATAATCCAACAACTGCACGACTAGATATTTATCCAAAGGATACAAAACACCGATTTGAAGAGTTGTATAAGTTCTTTGTATATTTTGAATATTAATTCCTTATCAGATATATTAGTGGCAGATGTCTTCTCCCCATTTAGTAGGTTGCCTTGTGGTTTTATTGATGCTTTACTTCACTGTGCAAAAGCGTTTTGTTTTGGAACAGTCCCAATAATTTAATTTAATTTTGCTTTTGTTTCTCTTGCCTCAGGAGTCCTAGCTAGAGGATGATGTCAAAGTAATTATTTCCTGTGTTTTCTTCTATGAGTTTTATGGTCAGGTCTTACATTTAGGTCTTTAATTCATTTTGAGTTTATTTTTGTATATGGCATAAGAAAATGGCTAGTTAGTGTTGTGTTGTGTTGTGTTGTGTTTTTGCCTATAGCTGTCTGGATTTCCCAGACCATTTGTTGAAGAGACTGTCTTTTCTCCATTGTATATTCTTGCCTCCTTTGTTATAGATTAATTGACCATATAATCGTGGGTTTATGTTTGGGCCGTCTCTTCTGTTCTGTTGACTTTTTTATTCTGTTCTTGCGTCAGTGTCATGCTGTCTTGATGACTACAAATCTGTAGAATATCTTGAAATACGTTATCGTAGCAACTACAGCTTCGTTCCTCCTTCTCAAGATTGCTCCAGCTCTTGGGGATCTTTCTTGGCTCCACACTTTTTGGTGTTCTTTGTTTTAGTTCTGTGAAAAATGTTGTTGGTACTTTGTTAAGGATTGCATTAAATCTGTAGATTGCTTGGAGGAGTATGGACATTTTAATGATCCAATGTTAAATGTTCTTCCAATCCGTGAGTGTGGACTGTCTTTCCATTCGTTTGTGCTATCTTCAATTCCTTTCAGCAGTGTTTTTGGAATATAGGTCTTTTACATCCTTGGTTAAGTTCATTCCTAGGTATTTTATAATTTTTGGTGCAATTTTAAATGGGATTATTTCCTTAATTTCTCTTTCTGCTGCTTCCTCAGTGTCTAGAAATGTAACAGATTTCTCTATATTGATTTTATATCCTGCAACTTTACTGAATTCATTAATCAGTGTAGCAGTTTTTTGGTGAGGCACCCAAATACATAAACCAACTATTAACAGACATAAAGGAAGAAGTTAACAGTAACACAGTGATAGTAGGAGACTTTAACACCCCATTCACATCAACGGATAGGTCGCCCATACAGAAAATCAACAAGGGAACACTGGAATTGAATGACACATTAAACCAGATGGATCTAACACATATATTCAGAACATCCCATCCAAAAGCAGTGGATTACACATTCTTTTCAAGTGCACAGGAAACTTTCTCTAGAGTAGGTCATGTATTAGGCCACAAAACAAGTCTCAGTAAATTCAAAATGATTGAAATCATATCATGCATCTTTTCTAACCACAATAGTATGAAACTAGAAATGCATCACAGGAAAAATCTGGAAAGAACCTAAATACATAGAGGCTAAATAATATGCCACTAAAGAATGAGTAAATCTAGGGGCACCTGCGAGGCTCATTCAGTTAAGTGTCTGCCCTTGGCTCAGGATATGATCTAGGGTCTTAGGATAGAGCCCCCACATGGGGCTCCTTGCTCAGTGGGGAGTCTGCTTTTCCCTCTCCCTCTGGACCACCCCCCCCAGCCCTGCTCATGCACATGCTTTTTCTCCCTCTCTCAAATAATAAAATCTTAAAAAAAAAAAAATGAGTCACTCTAACCAATGGCTGTAGCCATACAGACCTACCTCAAGAAACAAGACAAATCTCAAGTAAGCAACCCAACCTTATACCTGAAGGAACTAGAGAAACAAAAAAACAAAGCACAAAGCTGGTAGATGTCCAAAACCATAGCAAAGATTCAAGCAAAAATAAGTGAAATAGAGACTAAAAATACCCCAATAAAACAGAACAATGAAACCAGGAACTGGGTTCTTGAAATGATAAACAAAATTGATAAACTTCTAGACAAACACATAAAGAAAAAAAGAATGAGGACTCAATAAACAAAACCAGAAATGAAGGAGGAGAAATAACACCTGATACCACACAAATACAAAGGATTATAAGAGAATAGTATGAAAAAGTCTGGAATTGTGATGTCTTCAACTTCACTTTTCCAAGATTGCTTAGCTATTTGGGGTCTTTTGTGGTCCCATACAAATTTTAGAATTGTTGGTTCTAGCTCTGTGAAAAATGCTGGTGGCATTTTGATAGGGATTACATTTAACGTGTAAATTGCTTTGGGTTGCATAGACATTTTAAGAATATTTTTTCTTCCAATCCATGAGTATGGGATATCTTTTCATTTCTTTCTGTTATCTTCAATTTTCTTTTCATAAGTGTTCTATAGTTTTCAGAGTATAGTTTTTTACATCTTTGGTTAGATTTATTTCTAGGTATCTTATGGTTTTTGGTGCAATTATAAATGGGATTGATTCTTTGATTTCTCTTTTTCCTGCTTCGTTATTGGTGTATGCAAATGCAATAGATTTCGGTATTTGATTTTGTATCCTGTGACTTTACTGAATAGAAAACCCAGAAATGGACCCTCTGACCCAACAATCGCACCACTAGTTATTTACCCAAAGGCCACAAAAAATACTAATTTGAAGACATACATGAATTGCCAATGTTTATGGCAGCATTATCTATAATAGCAAAACTATGGAAAGAGTGCAAGTGTCCATTGACTGATGAATGGATAAAGAAGTTGTGTTGTATATATAGAGAGTGGAATATTATGCAGCCATCAAAAATGAAATCTTGCCATTTGCAACAATGTGGATGAAGCTAGAGTGTATTATGCAAGGCAAAATGAGTCAGAGAAAGACAAATACCATATGATCTCAGTCATATATGGAATTAGGAAACAAAACAGATAAGCATGGGAAAAGAAGAGAAAGATAAACCAAGAAACAGACTCTCAACTACAGAGAATGAACTGAGGGTGGGTGGGGATGGGATAAATGGATGAGGGGCACATTTTGTAATGAGCACTGGGTATGGCATGTAAATGATGAATCACTAAATCCTGCCCCTGAAACTAATATAACACTGTACGGTAACTAACTGGAATTTAAATAAAATTTGGAAACTAAAAAAAAAAAAAAAAAATTAAATTTAAAATGCTCTGATTTATTGTTCAGATGACACTAAAAACAATTTTTTGAAGCACTAAACATAGCTGATTAAATTCTTCCAGTCATCAGTACCAAGAATCCAATAAAACACCACTTTATGATGTATTAAGGTTGTAATAAATGTACCAAAATATTTTTAACAACAAAAATCAGAACAATTATTTTTTGAAATCTCTCAAAAATCTTAGACACCCATACCTTTTTTAACTGTATAAACATATATTATAATTAAATATTTTGTTATTAATAAATATAAAAACAGTTTTAATAGACTTCTGGCATATACTTGCATATGTTTGTAGTGTTTTATTGCTTACCAGAAGAGCTGGCTCTGTAATCTCATTTCTGATAAACTTTACATTTTTTCCCCTCTCTTGTTTTCCATGTTTGCTGTTGGTCGGAAAACACAAGCTTTCCAATTAATGGGGCAGGGGGAGGGGAGCATGTCAAAACAAACCTGTAAATTTAATAATGCTTGAAAGATCCAGGATTTTTAAAAAATGTATATTACAATATCTTAAGACTACAGGTTTCTTATAATTTACAGAGGTCTTTAATCTATTTCTCAGAGAAAGCAACATCAGAAAACAAATCCACTGCTAGTTTTCCCTAATGACTCCCTGACAGACTCATTTCTATAAATCAATATATTCAGTCACATCTCTTTTAGACGATCTTATAAAGTTAAAGACTTGTGGAAGATTAGACCATTACATAATTTTGAGAAAGTTTTGACAGTTGATTTTCATAATTTAAAGAAAGATGAATACTAAGGAGAAAAGAGTAATACGTTTATTAGCATTTTTTTTTTTTTTGTAATCTCTACACCAGTATGGGGCTCAAACTCATGATCCCAAGATCGAGAGTCACACGCTCCACTGACTGAGCCAGCCAATCACCCCTGTCAGCAAATGTTTTAAGCTAATTTTGTATTGCTTGATTTTCGCATCAATATACCATAGTTTAACCAAAAAGAAGGCTACAAAATCCCACATACAAAAGAGATAGTGTGGATTTAGACTCATTTCCTTTATGTATGGAATTCAATTGACTATGGTTTTATGATGTAATGGTAAAATGCACGTTACTTAAGATCTTCATTCGTTTCTTTTTTTTGTCTTCCCCATAAACAGATATTTATTGATATTTTACTATATCTCAAATAAAGCCTGGGAATTTAAAACTGAATAAGGCAAAGAACTTGAAGTCTACCGATAGAGGCAAATAAATAAATAAATGAATAAATAATATTTCAATGTATAAAAATTAGATGAAAATTTGGCCTTGCTAATAATCACGCTATGTAGTAGAGTCTGCTAAAGTTAATAAGAAATAGTATTTCTCCCAAATTCGTATCTATAACATTTAAGGCTCATAATTATCCTCTTTATTGGAGTGACCACTTTCTTGCCAGTGATGGCTCCAGCCTCTCTTTGGTACTTCTCAGTCAAGATTGCTGGAAACTCATGAGCAAGTTGTTCTTGCTTCATGACAGCAACAAATCCCCTGAGCTGAAATGTTAACCCTCCTCAGAAACATTTATGGTCATTCCTGCCTTTACAAAACTCTTTCCTTCTACCTCTTATCCAGAAGTCCATGGTCTCTCTGGTGAGAATCACCCTTGTTGCAGATAATAAACCTAACTGTCGGGACCACAGATTGTCCTGATAGTTTTTATTAGGTGAGTTTTATTAATACTGAAATGGAAATGCTTGTAAAGTGCTAGATTATTTTTTAGCTACTTAATAATGTGGTTTCTGTTTTTTATTTCTTTCCTTTGTAATTTTTGTATTATAGTACAAATACTGAGGGTACAAACAATCCTCCAATTATTTTAAACTCAGCTAAAGGGTGAAAAAACACATAAATGTTAGAAAAGGGAGATTTCTTGAAATTATCAAAAAAGATGATAGATAAGGCAAATAACATACTAATCAGGAAATCAGAACATCATCTGTAGTTTATAATTCAAGTAACAAACGTCAAATATATGATTTTGACATGTAAGCAAAAGAATTTCACCATAAGCAAAAATGTTATTTGCTAATAAAATACTTTATTAAATATTTAATGTTTCTTTACTTAACTAAATTTTATGAAATTATTGAATTTCTGATCTGGTTTTTACATGGTTGAGAAAGAAAAAACGATATTAGATGTACAACAATAGGTATGCAAGTGTTTAGAATAATAATTGTTTTCTTCACAAAATTCCCATTGTTTTGTGCACTTATGTCCATGGTCATTCTTTTTTTTTTTTTTTTTTTTTTTTTTTTTCAGTAGTTTTAAGTACTTACAGGTCAAGTACCAGGATAGATGTTGATGATACTGAAGTGGGAGAGCGAGGTTCTTGTCTCATGGAGTTGAGGAGTGAATATTGTGGACAAAAGAGAGTGAGCAAAGTGACAGACTTTTTTATAAAGCAAGGATACAGAGAAAGTTCTCAACAGTGAGAGGGGCCTGACTGGGTTGCCACATTATCTGGGCCTCCACTGACAGTCTATTTAGAACTGACCAGGGAACTTGCTGCCTTAACATTCTTGTGGCATCTTGATTTGAGTACGGACTAATGATTACATCTTTAATGGCTTACGTCTTCTTTGGGGTCTGGTTATTCTTTGTTGGTCACAGTGTGACTGCCGTAAAAAGATGTCACTTCTGATGCCAGGAGCAGGGTGGTCTTGTTTGTTGCCTTATCCCTGATTTTGTTACGCCTCAGCATTTCTGGGATTTTTGGTGAGCCTGATCACCAATCTCTCCCAACCTTGCTTTGGCTATCCTTGACTCAGGGAGACCTTGCAGATGTACGTGTGCATCGGATACTTGGGGGGTGATTGCCACATGTATCTCGGGGGGTAGAGATAAAGGAGTTCTTCCGTGTTAAAGTAGACTTACAGGGTCCTGTGGGTTGGGATTGCCTTTTGCCCTTAGCAAAGTGTCAATATCTAGGCAGCTGAGTCCCTGAAGGAATGTCACCTTCCCTGTTTCAAGGACTTGTCAATGGGCTGCAAGCAGTAAGGAAATTTAACAATTTTTCTTCTGCCTTCGTTTCCGACATCAGCACAAATATGAACGACCACCGGATGAGTGTGGTATTGCTTTTATGAAACTACACGTGCACAGATGGCTGAGCAAGTTTTCCAAGGCTTCGAAGAAAGGCTTTATGGCTGGGTGATACGTGACAATTCTAGCTACACCGCCTACAAGAATGGAAATACTGGCAGAATCAGTACCAAAAGTTGCCATGTATCAAACATTGACTCCGTGGTCTGCACTGTGCTCATATAAAGAGAACTTATATCATTGCATCACTTAATCCTCGTAAGTACACCGTGAGGTAGTTACTATCATGATGGCCTTTTTAAAAATGAAGAAGATAATATTTTTATAGGTTAAATATTTGT
This sequence comes from Enhydra lutris kenyoni, assembly GCF_002288905.1. NCBI lineage: Eukaryota > Metazoa > Chordata > Mammalia > Carnivora > Mustelidae > Enhydra > Enhydra lutris. The sequence goes on from NW_019154085.1 coordinate 958,334, forward strand.
TCAAGGTTATAAAGAGATGTGGAGTCAGGACCTTAAGTTAGCTCTTAAGGCTAGCACGCCTTTTCAGTGTTAGCATCAAATTTTATACACTTAATTACCTGGAAGAGGCTTCAGAATGATACCTTTGAAAGAATGTGCTAATAGTTGTGAAAGAAATCACCTGCTCTGCTCTGATCAAGGGGAAAAAATCTAAAATGAGAAGAGGATTTTATCCTTTGTGCCAAAAAGGTTAAATCCAACAGCACCCAACACAGTGCATAGGGGAATGATGAAGGGGTGTGTGTGTGTGTGTGTTATTGGAAGGTTTCTAATACTCTGCAAAGTGATTATCAAACAAAAAAAGTAAGTTTACTAACTTAAAGGAAATTATTTTTCTAGAGCAACATTTCTGCACTTGGTTTCTCAGAATATTCATCCACTGAGATAACAATTGGGGGTTGGGGAAGAAAAAGAACGTGATTATTTCTCTGGCCAAATGCATTTGGAAAATATGCACTATTCAATATTCACAAATTCCATTAGCATATTAAAGATCCCAAGAATTTCAGTAGTATGAAAACCTACTTGACTTAACTCAGTATTTATCATACATTCGATAATTTGTCAAACAGTTAGTCATATTAATTTGCTGAAAAACATGCTTTGGGAAATGTTGGTTTATGGATACATGAGTATGTTTCAGAAAACAACTACAAATTCAAATTATATTTTATGTTGAAAAGTTTTAACTTATTTGCAGTTTCTTAATAAGTGCCAGTTTTAAAGAGTGTGCTTGAATTTTACATATTTTTCCTCATCTGCACATTAAGTAGTAAATGCCTCTGATGAGAGTAAGAAGTCTAATAAAAAAACATCAGTTTTATAATAAACAAGGGATCAATTAGTAAATGTGCTGTGTTCTCTCCTGCTGAGAAAAGAAGTCTGGCTATGACAACAATCTACACATATCCTTGATATAAGGCCCTGCACATTATTATGCCATTTTATAATAAAGTACGGTAAATTTTAGACAAGTAAATCTATTCTAAGTAAATATTAATCTTTTACAAAAATTCAGAAATTCTCATTGATATGGATTTTGGGTTCCAGTACATACCAGCATTACATGGTGATTATCTTCATTAGGAACTGCTGTGGAACGTTAGTGAGATTTCTCTCAAGAGGTGCTTCAGGAAAATTTTACTTTCTTCTCATGGTGGTTCACAAAGGAAATGATAGAGGCCTTGAAGTAAGTCAGGAAAAAAAAAAGCATGACATATAAAATAATTACTTTTAAATTACTTTTAATAAATTGAATTCAAATTAAGCTAAACCTTAAGTGAGTAGACCTTTGTAATATACACTTATTCCCCCTGACAAATATGCATCATAAAACTCGGGTAGAGGATTATGATTTTAAAAAGCAGGTGATTATATAAAGTCTTAGACTGTTATTATTTTTTCTGCTTTTTTTTCTTTAGACTTCAGGAGCTCTCATTGGTTTTCTTTTCAACCATGAAAATGACTTGTCAGGATTTCTTATGTCAGATAGTTACTCAAATACTATTTTATACTATGTAAAAATTTGGGCAACAATCTAATTTACTTCTGAATTTATATATGGGACACAGAGAAAGCATTTTGGAATATAACTGAATCATAATTATTTTAGTTATTTAAAGGAGTTTCTCTGTGTGCATGCACGCGCACACACACACACAGTGTGTTATATGTATCCTATATATTTTTATTTTTTCAAATATTTATTTATTTATTTTAGAGAGAAAGCATGAGTGGGAGGGGCAGAGGGAGAGGGAGAAAGACCCTGAGATCATGACATGAGCTGAAACCAAGAATCAGACAGTTATCAAACTGTACCAACTGTACCACCCATGTATTCCATATATTGCATACGTATGTATATATGATATATGTGTAAAATACATGTGTATGTATAAACACATATGCAAATAAGTGCATGTGCATAAACAAATGCATACATATGTACGTATCTTGGTTTAATGTTTTTGTTAACACAGAACTATGTTTTGTCAATATCATGGTGCTCAAGTACGCTGTGATGATAAAAAATCTTACTTCATCATCCAACTTGCCTCAAGGATTTGCAATTAAAAATTAACAGTAAAAATTCTCTTTACACTACTTTAGTAAAAATGAGACCAAATGCAGGTGCCTGGGTGGCTCAGTGGGTTAAAGCCTCTGCCTTCAGCTCAGGTCATGATCTCAGGGTCCTGGGATTGAGCCCCACATCGGGCTCTCTGCTCAGCAGGGAACTTGCTTCTCGCCTCTATCTCTGCCTGCCTCTCTGCCTACTTGTGATCTCTCTCTGTCAAATAAATAAATAAAGTCTTAAAAAAATTTTAAAATGAGACCAAATATAAACTTATTGCAAAGTTATCATAAATGCCATTTTCATTGATGAACACTGACTCAAATATAATTAAGAATATATGTTTTTATAATGTACCTCCATTTGATTTTACCTTTAATTTCACATTATTTGGGATTGTGTTATTACTTAATTGAAAACAAAATGAAATAATTTTGCGGATGCCTGGGTTGCTCAGTTGGGTGTATGCCTTCAGGTTGATCCATGGTCTCCCCCACCATGTCAGGCTTCTGACTCGTGGGGAGTCTGTTTCTCTTCCTCCCCCTGCCCCTCCCCCTGCTTGTGCTCTCTCTGTCTCTCTCTCTCTTAAATGAATAAATTAAAAAATCTGTAAAAAAAAAGAAACAATTTTGGGGTGCCTGGGTGTTACAGTCATTTAAGCACCTGACTCTTGGATCTAGCTCAGGTAGTGATCTCAGGGTTATGAGATCAAAACTCACTGAATCCAGAGTCTGCTTGTTTATCCCTTTGCCCCTCTCCCTAGCACTCTCTCAACTAAAATAAATAAATAAATAAATAAATAAACAAACCTATCTTTAAAATTCAACACTTTCAATAATTTCTAAAGTAAAGTTTATTTTTTTGGAATTTTATAAAGCAAAAAGTTCATTAAAGAATACGTAGATTTCAATAGAATAAATTAAATTTTCTCTAGTATATTTTCTGTTAAAGTACTGTATTACATACTGAAGGGGTAAGAGAGATAAGTAATTCACTAATATCTTTGATCAAAGACTTCATTGACTAGCAGTGAAATAAGTTTATGTATAAGTAAAACATGAATGATGGAACTCTCAGTAAAATTCATAATACGCAAAATGTGTAGGGTATAAGTAAAAATTATTTTGTATTTTGGTTTGTATACCTATTTTATTTTTATATATTTTGAAGTATCCCCGAGGCTCTGTTTATTTGTAATTATTTGTTGCTTCAACAATTACAAATTCTCTTGAAACAAATGTAAAAAAGAAAATCTCAATAACAACAAAAAGGAAATTTATGTATAAAAGAAACCAAATAGAAACTACATAACTGCAAAGCAAAATAGTAAAGGGAAAAAAAAAAACAAAACAAAACCTGCTGGATGGGCTTAATAGTAGAGTGGAAACAACAGAGGATAGAGTAAGTGAACTTGAGGACAGATCAATAGTTTACTTAATCTGAACAACAGAGAGAAAAATGATTTGGAAGAAATGAACAGAGCCTCTGGGACTTGTAAGATAATTGACATTTTTATTATCAGAATCCCTGAAGGAAGAAGGAAGAGAGTGGGGCTGAGCAGATATTCAAAGAAATAATGACTGACCACTTCACCAAATCTGGAAAAAGACATAAACCTGTGGGTTCAAGAAATCCAGAGAAATTCAAATAGAATAAATTCAAAGAAATACCCGTAAAGATGTATCCTAATTAACTTATGTATACTAAAGACAGAGAAAACATTTTAAAAACAGCCAAAGAAAAATGACTGTTATGTGTAGGGGAATATCAATTTAAATAAGAGTATTTCTCTTATCTGAAACGATAGAGGTCAGAAAGAAGTGGCGCAGTATTTTAAGTGCTGAAGAGAGCTGGCAAAGTTGCATCACATATCTAGAGAGTAGTCTACAGCAGGACAAGGCAGGAGCAGGGAGAACCATGAGAAGGCTGTTACGATAACGCCGCAGATAAATGATGGTAAACCTAGAAGTCAGGGTCTTGTTTTTTAAACTACTCTTGCTTTTACTCTGAATCAAATTTTATATATTAATTTGTTAGAATTCATCAGGGAATAGGCATGAATTTATTATTTATTATTTATTATTATTGTATTATTATTATATGAATTTATTATTCATGTTTCAACTTTCAACACATAATCAAAGAAAACAATAGAAATAGTGACAAAAATATATGACATTTTTTAAAATGAAGAACATAATTTAAGATTAAAAGGATTCTCCTAGAAGCCTAAGTAATGGAACAGGAAAAATGTCATTAGAGTTTATTCAACCAAAAATAGGAGTAATCATGTTAAAATTGGAGCTAATAGGAAAATACTGTATATCTCTTATAGCTCGGAAGGGCAGTGCTGCAAGTGGGATTTTTCCTAAGTATGTAAAAAAATTTTTTTGAATTAGCACTTTTTAATTTCCCTTATGAGGAGAAATGTTTTGATGTTTAGTGCTCCCATGATCAAAAAGAATTAAAGAATGAATTTATGAATCATTTTTTTCTTCTGTAAATTCATAGAGAAACATAAGCACCATGTGGATACAATAATCTAAAATGTCATGATTGTGTATAATTTATTTTAAAGATGAAAAAGAAATAATCTGATTCAATTTTTTAAATGAGCAAGATGTATTTGCATCTTAAGTGATTAATTTTGCAGAACATCCCTGCTTTATTTTTATTTTTATTTTTTTGAAGATTGTATTTATTTATTTATTTAGCAGAGAGAGAGAGAGAGAGAGAGAGCAAGAGAGGGGCAGAGGAAGGGGGAGAAGTACGCCCCCACTGAGCAGGGTCCTAGGAGCCAGGACCCTGGGATCATGACCTGAGGTGAAGGTAGACACTTAACTGACTGAGCCACCCAGGCACCTGAGAGCATTACTGCTTTAATTCATCAGTTTAAACTCTTAATTAATTTCTGCCTTTGACTTTTCTAAAAAAAAAAAAAAATACATGTATTCTGAGTTTTTAAGTATTGGAGAATTATATTGACTAGAGGAAGAATTACATATGTAGATTACAGAATTATATAGTATTACATATGCAGATTACAGAATTACATAGTGTTCTGACCAGTAAGAGTACATTGAGCCATTGAGACTAAATCTTCATTTACAGAGAAGTCAACAAAGAAGGAAAATTGTCTAGACCATTTCCCTAGACTTTGAAGAATGCATTTTTGCAAGGCTATTTATGATAAAAAGTTTTTAGAAGCTCATTATTAAGGTAATTGATAAAAACAGTTAAATGTCAATAAGCCTTTGACTGTGTCTCATGTTATAACTCAGTAACAAGTATATATCACCATTTCTTTTAATATATAACTATCTCAAAAAAGTTTATGTAATTTGTAAAGCTTGCCATATTATATTAAACTTTATAGCATAATGATGGAGTTTACATTAAAATATATTTTAAGGGGCGCCTGGGTGGCTCAGTGGGTTAAAGCCTCTGCCTTCAGCTCAGGTCATGATCCCAGGGTCCTGGGATCGAGCCCCGCATTGGGCTCTCTGCTCAACAGGGAGCCTGCCCCCGCCTTCCCCTGCTGCCTGCCTTTCTGCCTACTTGTGATCTCTGTCTATCAAATAAATAAATACAATCTTAAAATAAAAATAAAAATTAAAAAAAAAATAAAATATTTTTTAAAATAATTGAAGAGCCTTATATGTAATTGAAGTAGTCAATGATATGTATACTAGACAGAAACCATCTATTTACTAAATATTTTAACACCTTTAATCAAATTAAAGAAGGATCAAATACAAGGTCAGAGCTCTGAAGAGACGTGTTTATTGTGCTTTATTCACATGGTTATTTCCTTCAGTAATTTAATTTTTTTCTTGCTTGCTTTCCTGTATTCTGAAAATCTTTAATGGGATCTTCACACTGATACATGTGTTACGGATTATCTCTAGTCAGAAGTCTTGAAACCATTGACGGATTACACGAAGAGTTTAGCATTAATAAAGAGTAACCATTTTCAGATCTTTATTTTGCTTCCTTTTATTGTTGTAAAACACCAAGTTTGTATTCAAATAAATACCTTTTAAAAGTTGCTTTGCATTTATACATTTGAAATCATATATATATATATTTAATCACTATGAACACATTTTGGAAGTATATGTAGAAGTATTTAGTTATATGTGCAATTCATTAAGCATCTATCAAATTCCAATAAAGCCCTGCATTACCATACTTTATGATAATCCAGATTTGTTGTAATTGGTTTCTCTTTTGGCTTTTGGCCTTTCTCAGTTCAGTACGTAAATGGGGACACACTAGAATGGGCGAGGATTGGGGAATAGTGTCCTGAGAACTTAGCTGTGTAGATGTGCCACTATCTTTACTTTTTTGTTTCTCACGAGAGTATAGATACTGAATGAAAAATAAGTTTTAATTAATAATATGACTGTATGTTTCATGCAATGGACTGGTTATCATCCCACAGTTCTTTTAGTGCTTCTTTTTTTTATTAACATAATGTATTATTTGTTTCAGGGGTACAGGTCTGTGGTCATTAATCTTACACCATACACAGCACTTCCTACTGCAACACACACCCTCCCATGTCCATCACCCAGCCACCACATCCCTCCTACTCCCCTCCCCTCCAGGAGCCCTCAGTTTGTTTCCTGAGATCTCTTAAGGCTTTTAGTGCTTCTTTAAAAAAAAAATTATTTGAGAGAGAGAGAGAGAGCACACACGAGCAGGGAGACAGGGAGAAGGGAAACAAAGGAAGGAGAGAAAATCTGAAGCAGACTCTGTGCTACACTGATACGGAGCCCACGGTAGGGCTCAATCTTGTAACCCTGAGATCACAATCTGAGCCCAAACCAAGAGTCAGATGCTTAACTGACTGAGCCACCCAGCGCCCCATTTTAGAGCTTTTTGTATAACTCTATTTTCTGTAAGGAAAGAAAAATACTTTGTAAACTAATTTTTAAATTTATTTTATTTTTTTTAATTTTCAGCATAACAGTATTCGTTGTTTTTGCTAATTTTTATTTTTGGTTATCTTAAATAAAAACGGAGTCCCAGAGTCCCAAAGTACTAAAATAAAGAAATAAAATTCTAGGCTTTTTTTAAAAAAAATGTCTACTGATACTTGTTTCAGCTAATTATATTTTTTATATGTGGAAGAAAGAACATGTTGATATGATCTTGTTATATTTATAATTCGGTATCTTATCTTTTCATTCCATAGGAAAAAGTCAGAAAAATAAAAAGACAAGTAGTCAGTTTGTAGTTTGAAAGGTTTTAGTGCTAATAGCATGTACTATATTCAGTTTTGAGGATTAATGATAAATTTGGCACTAATATTGCCCTGATGTCTGGATTTTTGTTTTGATGTCAGCAATCTTGAATAAATTATTTTCTAAAGCCCATATAATTTTCCCAGAAGTAGCATGCAAGCATTTGAAATGGTGTCCATCTCCTTCCTAGCCTTAAGGGAATAGAGAGAAAGGTAAATTATGCTAGCTTTTAAAATAATATCCAAGAAACATCAAGTCTACTCACTTTACATGAGAGTGGCTTCAGACACATATAAAAGTGCCGTATTATTATACTAAGAGATACTAAAGTTTTTTCCTATTTGTGGAACAGTGCAGAAAAGACAGTCACAATATTGCAACTGTACTTTTTACCCAATAATAAGCAAGTACAATGCAAATTAAAGGCAAACTCTATTAAATTTATTCTCAGAAATCAGAACACACTCTACCTTAGTTCTAGACATTTATAAGCTCAAGCTTTAGCCCCACGGTGGTGGCACAGGCATCCTGTCCCTCAGCACTAGTATTTTTCAACTTTAGTGTTTTTGGGTTGTTTTTTTTTTTTTGCCTCCTTTCCCAAACATTTTTATGGCAAGGGAATGACTTATAGCTCTAAGTAATAAACTCCAGAATGAAATGGTATACTTTAATTTCTATTTTTGACTTTGATGATATATATGTATCTAATATATTATCAAGTAGTAAAATATCAATTTGCTTCCTATTTTCTTTGAGGGGGCAAAGGAAGCATTAAATCCCATTTAACTTAGTAATTAAATACAGTCCATTGATACAAACAAATAGCCTGCAAAGCCGCATGTTAAATGTAGAGAATGATCAGGTCTAATACCTACACAAATTCTAGATATTTTGAATATTTTCCTCACACAGGTGAAAGCAGAACTTCAGTACAGCTAGAAGAAAACATTAAAAATTAGGTGGTTACGGCCAAAGAGACAAAAAGAGAAGAAACAATTTTTTCCTATTATCTGTAATTACAATTTAAAAAATTCTTTGTATTTTTAAAAATTCAGTTTTTAATAAAAAATTTGGTTGATTAATTGATACATCAATTATGTATCAACTGCAATTGATCACATAATTGGTGTACATGATTAATTGATACATAATTGATGTATCAATTAATCATGTACACCAATTATGTGATCAATTTCAGTGTGTATCTGCTCATATACAATGTTATTTATGCAAATACACTTATTTTAAATATGAAGGCATATAACAATCTACTAGTGAAGACCAAAGAATTAAAATTAGTTATTTTAAATAAATTAATTATTTAAAAATGTGTGTTATATTGCTCCCATTTTTGAGTTTAGAGTATTGTGCCCTATGTGGATTTCTACCTTTACACACGGTATTAGTTTCCTATTGCTTCTTCAACAGATTGCCAAAAATTCATTTGCTTAGAACAACATAAATGTATTGTCTTGCTGTCAAGTCAGAAGTCCAACACCAGTCCCAAGAACATAGCATCTCTGTGACCATGTCTCCATAGTCACATCTTTTTTCTTATTCTTCTGCCTCCCTCTTCATGTGCATGTGGTTCAATTTAGTAATTCCATAACTAGTATGTATCTGATAAGAAATCTGTTCATCTTTGCAGAAACACTGTAATAATACTCAAAACATAAAAACTACCAAAATTCTTTTTATTTTTTTCCAAAATTCCTTCTATAGCTATAATGGATAACCAAATTGTGTTGTGTCCTATCAGTGAAGTTTTATGTATCAATTAGAATGAATGAATAGCAACTTTATACCACAATATGGCTTGATATTTTAAACACAGTATTGATACTTAAGCTTGGAAAGAATTCATAAGTTTATCATAATAGAAAAGCTGAATAAATGGAGAGGTATATGGCCATTTTGGAGAACAATCTGGAAATACACAATGAAAATAAATGTGTTATTTATTGATATATATTCCATATTAACTCTGCTGTAAGAACTCAAGAAAATATCTTACAGGGTGTTCCTTATATAGCTGTATGTAGGAGCAGAAAGATGGAGAAACAGAGGAATTTATCACTACAGAAATGAAAAAATTTGTAGTAAAATTTTGCAGTAGATATAAATCCCAAAGCATAATTTAAATAAAAATGAGAAAAAAATGAGACTTATGTATAAGATCATCTATGTACACTTTTCATATATACTTTCAAATGTACATAAACTTATGGGAGATGAATTCAGTACATAATTTACTAAAGAAGGAATAGTAGAACATGATTAGGGTGCTGGGACAAACAAAATATTAATGGTAATGATAAGTATAATAAAAGTACATAAATATAAAACCTTGCTCAGATTTATTACAATAGCATTCAATAAACAAACAAATAGAAAAAATTAAAAGGAGAGCATGCAGAGGAAGACAACAGTCGTATGATCTCTCTGATACGAGGAATCTGAGAAACAGGACAGAGGATCATAGGGGGAGACAGGAAAAGGTGAAACAAGACGAAACCAGAGACAGAGACAAACTGTAAGAGACTCAAGCTCAGGAAACAGAGGGTTGCTGTGGTGGAGGGGGCGGGAGGGATGGGGTGGCTGGGGGATGGACACTGGGGGGTTATGTGCGGTGGTGAGCATTGTGTATTGTGTAAGACTGATGAATCACAGACCTGTCTGTACCCCTGAAACAATACTTTATAGGTTAAAAAGTTTAAAATTTTTTAAAAAGAAAGAAAAAGAGGAGAACATGGAAAAAGTGATATTTTATAACATGGTATGACTTAGTTAAAACAGTGTTCATGGTTTCAGATACAATAAATGCCTTTATAGGATTGACTCTTGAGGACTGCAGTTTTTAAAATACATTTCATCCATCAATCGGGTGGACATAATTGCAAAGGTTGGCAAGTTTCCCAGCGTGTTCTGCTTACCCCTGCCTGGACTGATGCTTGTTAGAGGCTTGGACTTGGATGCGTGGCTGTGAATCAAACCTCAGCCTTGCCTGGATATTTATATCAGAGACGAGGACGTGGGAAGGACCTTAACTAAGCAGCGTGCAAGGGCAAAGACAAACTGTGAAAACCGAACAGAAAAATTCTAACAATGTATATAAAATCATTACTGCAGCAGAAATATAGTCTTCAGACCATCTCCAAAGACCCAGACAACATTAAATTTTGAAAAGTACTTATTTTGAGAAAGAAAAAGAAAAAGAATAGGACTGTTATCATTATCTGGCCTCTGTAGGAAAAGATCCATAATAAAAGAACAAAGCAAAGAAGTTCCAGATGCCTTCAGTGTAGCGCTTAGACTGAAAATCTCTGCAATTATAGTTACAGAACGTTATTTGACATGACGTGTTGATATAGTAGTATTTCTAACAAAAGTCACAATGAAGGAATCTTAGCCAGGACAAGATGATATATTCAGTTTAGGAGAATTCACAAAGGGTTTCATAAATAGGACTGTATCCAATAAAACGGGGGAAAGCATTGACTCTTAAATATCAAGATAACATTTTTCAAAATTAAACTAATTAATTACTTAAGCAATTTCTGAGTTCTCTTTTGTAATTGAAAGCAAGGGACTTAGCGTGAAATGATGCTTGGAAGTATAAAAGTTTAAACCATTCATCCTAATTACTGAGCATCTAATGTAGAAATGTACCATGATAGATTCCTGGACACAAATGTTAATCCGTAAAAAAAGGAAGGTTTCTCTTTTGGTTGTCCTATGTTGGCAGGATAGAGGTTGTATGAGAATTTTTCTCAAGGGCCATTTTTACCCTTTATTGGTCAGGAGACCTAATTCACTTCATGTACAGAGTAAATTTTTCAAAGCCTGGAGGGAATAGTATAGTCTCCTATACTTTTGAAAATAATAATTGAAACTCCAAAAATTAAAGTCTATAGCATATTTCACTTTCAAAAACATTGAAATGCGTGGATACATATATTTGAATAAGGAAAATAAATAAAGACTAGAGATGCAATTAATGTTGAGAAAAATTGGTAGAAACCAGAAAGTCTCTAGATGAACAATAGACTATTTTTACTACCATGACATGGTGACTGGAAAATCTGTCATATGCAACACTCTTCCAGGCTTTTTCTTTCTTTTTTTTTCCCAACATTTTATTTTGAATTAATTTCAGACCTACAGAAAAAGATAAAGAATTGCTCAAAGAATTTCTACAAACCCTTCACAGATTATATTAAACTAATATTGTTTATCAACCCCAGAATTTTAGTACCTTAAGGCAGCGAACATTTATTTTCTAACATAGTGTCTGAGTGTCAGGAATCTGGAAGCACTTTAGCTGAGTGTTTCCGGTTTAGAATTTTTCATGAGGTTGTAGTCCAGTTGTTGACTGGGGCTACAGTCGTGAGAAGGTGTTGGAGAATCTGCTTTAAGTACTCATTCATGGCTGTTAATAGGACACTTGCCTTCCTTGACTCACTCAACCTGTGGACCTCTCTACCCAGATGCTCGTACAGCAGGGCTGCTGGCTTTCCAGAGAGAAAGAGGAAGGGAGGGAGAGAAAGGGAACGTGAGGCTGAAGGAGAGGGAGAAAAATGCCTTTAATGACATAATCTCAGATTTCTACTACACCATTTCTGTCGTAACGATTTTGGGCTAAATCCAGCCCAAAGTCAAAGGATGAGGCTTGCCTGCACATCTTGAAGGAAGAAGTATCAAAATGTCTGCAATATTGAAAGCCCGAACCCAGATTACCCAAGTGTTAATATTTTATCCCATTTGCTTTATCATTCTACCTCTTATTATTTACATTGGGGGGGGGGCTTCTGTGTTACAGACATGATGCTCCCTTACTCCTAAAAACTTCAGTGTATATTTATTAAAAACAAATGTATTGTTTTATATAACTGTTGTGTAATTTTCCAAAACAAGGAAATTAACATTGATACAATGTTATTATCTGATACACAGACCTTATTCAAGTTTTCTATTTGTTCCACTAAGTCTTATGTTGAAAGAAAAAACAAAAGTCTGCTCTTGGATCAGACCAGGATTACTCATTGCATTTAGTTGTCATAGTTTTTTTTTTTTTTTCCTTTTTTTCCTCCTTTTCTTCCCCTACCCCTCCCTCCCTCTCTTTTCTTTTCTTTCTTTTGTTCATTTCCTTCATTCCTTCTTTCTTTTCCTCCCTCCCTCCCTTCCTTCTTTCCTGTTTTTCATTTAATCATCACCTTTTTGCTATCATTTAAATTAAAACAGTATCCTAGGCTTTCTTGTTTTCCATGCCCTTGACTCTGAAAAGTCAAGAACATTTATTTCATACATTATTCTTCAATTTTGGTTTGTCTGAATATTCCTCATGATTTGATTATGGTGATATGTACTGGCAGAAATACCATGTATATGAATTTTGATGCTCCCCAGAGCATTATATTAGAAGGTACATGTCTCTCTTGTTATTAGAGACCTTAATTTTGATCACTTGGTTAAAGTGATGCTTGCCAGATTTTTCTACATTAATGTTACTGTTTTTCTCTGTGTAGTGTATTAAGTATCTTATAGGAGATACTTTGAGATTATGTAAATACGTAGTTGCCCATCACAATTTAATTTCTGTGTGATGATTTTTTACTTGAAAGTATTATTACTATGATGGTTGTCAAGGAGTATTTGACCATATATCCTTAGGCCAAGTATCTGTGGAGGCATAAGCAATATTGAACTCTAGATGGTCAGTTCATAGTGGTTCATAGTGGTAAGAATAAGCAATTTTGACACTGTGAGCATTCTAGGATTGAGAAGACAACATATAACCTGTAATAGAATCTATACTTCTTCTGGAGAACTACAGATGCAGAAAGAGAAGAAAATCAAATGTATTCTGTGTGCACACACACACACACACACACACACACACATATTCATGTATTTCTTTCTTTTTTTTTTAAAGATTTTATTTATTTATTTGACAGACAGAGATCACAAGCAGGCAGAGAGGCAGGCAGAGAGAGGTGGAGGCAGGCGCCCCACTGAGCAGAGAGCCCGATGTGGGGCTCGATCCCAGGACTCCGGGATCATGACCTGAGCTGAAGGCAGAGGCTTTAACCCACTGAGCCACCCAGGTGCCCCTATTCATGTATTTCTTGACTCATTTCTCTTAGAGGGTCTCAAATCAGTGACATTCCCACAGAAATGAGCATAGTTAGTACCCAGAACCCATATTTGATTTCTAAACCAACCAAAGATAAACAGATTTCTTGGCAAAATTAATAATTTCAGGGCTGATGCTGGGAAAGAGTTTGAAATATCTTGCTGTGCCAGAAATAGAGAAATACTCAAAGAATGCTGAAGGCACGGTAGCCAGCCTTAAGGGTCTTCCAATGACCAACTGATGAGTACTTTGAGTATCAAAATAAATAGTAATAGTTAATAGATGATAGCACATAAAATAAGTTAAGAATTCTTGAATAAATAAATGCAAAGAAGGGAAAGCTCTCTTACAACAAATTGAGAACTAATAAATATAAAAGTAGTGAGGAAATTAGAAAATCCTTTCGCATTTTAATAACCTCACAAATGCTCTTGGTAAGTTAAGCAATATACCATTTTGTGTTCCATTCGTCTGCTAATGGTGAATGACTTTGGGATCTGGTTCTTACTTGGATAAGATTGGGGGCAGATAATTGTATAATTCCCAGCTTGCTAGTTTTCTCCCACAATTATTAATCATGTATAACATGAGTAAAACTGGTATGTGATTGGAGGGATAACCTTTAGTCACTATAAATTACTTTATTGTATATAACTCAAACTCACATACAAACAACGTAACTTAAATAATACCTCATCTGTGTGAATACTAAACTATGCTGAGTAACATGATTAATAACACCTTGTTTGTCTGGTGCCTTCCATGCTGTACAAGCCTCAGTCCAGGTGAGTGCTGTGATTCACGTCCCGCTTACAGCAGGGAATCTGACAAATGTTATTTCTTTGCTGACAATTTTATCTCTGAAGAGTGAGCGAGAGTTATGGGGACCGGCCCCAGGAACAATTACCACAGAAAAAGGAGTGCTGGCTGGTGAACGGGATGGAAACCGAGGTACTAATCATGTCATTAAGCTGCCTGAAATAGTTGTGAAAGGTAGTATTCATTGCCCTCAGGCTTGTATAATAAACTTGAGGAAGGAACATTGTAAGATTTTAAGAAAAATTTTCAAATTTGTTCCATTACAGAAAATTTACATTTCTAAAAACATGAATTTATGACATTTTGCCTTAAAAATTCATCAAATTTCCCATTACTTGTGAGATAGTCTGAAGTTCTTGGCCAAACAGTTCATTTAATGGTATAGTCTTGCCTAATACTTTACTTCTATCTCTCAGTTACCCCAATGCCTCATTCAAGTTCTATAAACACATGTACACACCACCACAACACCCTGCTACACATATACATACACACCCATATACAAAATTTATAAATCTGTCTTTGCATTGTGTGTTTGCAATTTTCTAAACAGTCTCTGAGCTTCTTAACATTAAGAAGCTATGACTTTGCCCTCCTTTCACTTCTTACAGACATTCACACTGTATGGATTGTTTGTGAGAATCAAAATTTAGTTTCTGATCATATAGTCACTAAAATGTAAGGTGCATTAAGACAGAATAGTGCATAGCCTTTAATTAGTGCTTGGTAAACATTATTTCAATAAATATAGTTGAATATTTACAAATGTTATCAGTTATGGAAAGAGAGGCAAACATCAGTACAGACCATTAGCTGGAGAACTTGGATTTTAAAAGGTCAAGATCAGAAGACATAAAGATAGTGTTGGAGCCGATTCCACGTTAAAACCTGTTAAACCAGGGCGCCTGGGTGGCTCAGTGGGTTGAGCCGCTGCCTTCGGCTCAGGTCATGATCCCAGGGTCCTGGGATCGAGCCCCGCATCGGGCTTTCTGCTCAGCAGGGAGCCTGCTTCCCCCTCTCTCTCTGCCTGCTTCTCTGCCTACTTGTGATTTCTCTCTGTCAAATAAATAAATAAAATCTTTAAAAAAAAAAAAACAAAAAACTGTTAAACCCCTAGAACCCGCCTGGGCCTACTTAGCCGTAGTGACTCCATGTTGCCTAGGTAGACATTTTGTTGTTTAGTAAATGCCTCAGCAGTTACTGATACCGGTTCCGGTAACCGTTGCTAAAACACACAGGTAGGAGACATCCCATCAGCCGAACCCACATATGTAGACGCTGCGGTTGTGCCCTATCAAACTAGCCTGTAAGACCAAGGGGCGTCGCTCTCTTCGGAGGCAGCCCTGGCCGGTCAGTCTGGCTTCTAATGCTTGGCATAGAATAAGGCTTCGCATAACTTTGTCTCAGTCTCATTCCCTTCATAACAGACCCAACAATAGAAGCAGACTAACTGGGCTGAAAAGAAAAGTATGGTTACATCAAACTGTATGAATTTTGACAGGAGTTTTCATGCTGAAGGGACTAAAATATATTACAGAAGTTAAGAACAGATTTCCAGGTAAAGAACCAACGTGTTTCCTTGTTTCATTGTCAGGACGGACATTGAAATGGAAACTTCAGTTTAACTTGGGGACCAGAAATAGAGGAGATAGAGAATAAGACCACTAAGTATGTAATGGTTCAGAGTTTTCCCATACCAGGAAATGGTATGAACATGAAGAAGTCTAAATCCATCTAGAAATACACCTGCACACTGAAATACACCCAGATGCTCCGTAGGAAAGCTGCTGAAAACGGAAGACAGAGACCATCTTAGAGGGAGTGTGAACGAGGAGAAGTTTCAAATGATGACCATTAACACTGACAGATTATTTCTCAAACTGAACCGTGGAAATCAAAACCAGAATGAGCGCTTCAAGTGGGAAATAAAATAACTTCCACCATAGAATTCTATATAGAATAAAAATTACCCTTCATAAATTATGGCGAAATAGAGACGGTTTTGGGCAAACAAAATTCAAGAAGAATTTGAGAAGAATTATCACGAATGAATCCACATTAAAAGAAATGCTAAAGGACAGTTGCAGACACAATATTTATAGATGAAAACATCTATTCACAAAGGGGTAAAGAGAATGGAACTGACAGTAAATTCAAAGAGCATGTCGTATGCAGTTTAAAATATATAAAGAGCTAAGATATAGGAAGATAATAGCATGAAATATGAGAAGGTATTAAATGAAGTTGAAGAGTTTTAATACCGTCTGTGCATGATGCAGACAAAGGACTAATATGTATTAGACTTGAAGAGTCAAGGCTGCATGTGGCTGTAATTATAGTTTAGAACAGGGAAAATGGGAGCATCTGGGTGGCTCAGTCGGTTAAGTGCCTGCCCTGGGCCAGGGCATGATTCTGGGGTCCTGGGATGCAGCCCGCACTGGGCTCCCTGCTCAGTGGGGAGCCTGCTTCGCCCTCTGCCCCTCCCCCTGCTCGTGTTTTCTCCCCCCACCCCACCCTCTCTCTCGCTCTCAAATACATAAATAAATTAAAAAAAAATAAATAAAATCTTTAAAAAAAAAGAGGGAGAATAAAATACTACATTAAAAATACATAAATGGCAAGAAGAAAGAAATACAGGAAGAACATATGGGGAAAATAGAAAACTAATAGTAAGATAACAGGGGTACACCTGATTACATTAGTAATTACATAAAATGTAGATGAAACTAAAGCATTCTAATTAAAAATAATGTTCAGGGGAGCCTGGGTGGCTCAGTAGGTTAAAGCCGCTGCCTTCAGCTCAGGTCATGATCTCAGGGTCCTGGGATCGAGTCCTGGATCGGGCTCTCTGCTCAGCAGGGAGCCTGCTCCGCCCCCCCACTTCGCCTGCTTGTGATCTCTCTCTCTCTCTCTGTGTCAAATAAATAAATAAAATCTTTAAAAAATAAATAAATAAAAATAATGTTCAGAAAAGGTTGACCTAAATATATGTTCTTTATAAGAATGCAAATAAATTGAAAATGAAAGTATAGAAAAGATATATTATGCAAAGATTAATCAAAAGAAACTGTCCCAAAAATAAATTTTTAAAAATATTCTTTTAGTAATAAAAGTAAATGCACTGCTACGTACATCAACATGGGTGGATCTCAGAAATGTAATATTGAATTATAGAATCTATGGGTCCATTCATATGCTCTTCAGAAATAGGCATAGTTACAAGATGCTGGTTGACCCTGAAGATGAAGGTGGTAGGGATTGAAAAGAGATTGTGAGGCGTCTGGATTGCTGGTGATGTTTTATTTCTCACCCTGGATGGTCATTCCACACGTGTGTTCCCATTGCGTTAATTCATTAAGCTATACATTTATGAATTATACTTCTTCATAATGTCATGTTTCAGTCAAAGGTTTATTTTTAAAAAGTAAACGGGTGTGAAATTCATAAAGAATTTTAAAAAGGTTGGTTTATTAAAGGTAACATAAGGCCAGAAGTAATGCTAATGCATCACAGAAAATGCATGTTATAGGAGTCCATGTATTTGTGGAAGGGATAGGTGACAAAAATTGGCTTAAAACTTTTCAGCAACCAAAATTAAAAATGCAGGACGAGAAACGCAGGTTGTATAGTTTTCATGAACTGATGACAAGCTGTGGATTAGAGTAGCACAAATGTTCCTGGTACTGAGACCACAGAGGAAATTCTTATCATCCTCAAAAAAAGAAGAAAAATCTACAATGTACTGAATATTAACTCTAACAATAACTTTAGAGTAAATATAGGGATGATTTTCGAAAAACTCTGATTTCCATTCATTAAAATTAAAAAAATGTATGGAAGGGATTTTGGGGGGTTGGTTTGAATCAAAATCCTATGATAGAATTTTAAAAATAGGCTTATTTGGTTTAACTACAGAGAGATTTCAATATGTCACTAAAAAGAATTGGGCATGATATTTCTTTTAACTCTGTCAAGGTCACATTCGCTAACAAGTACTTGGAACGCAGCTCTCCTGTACCGCCAGCTTGTGCGGGGCCATATGCTGCGACAATCAGTGAGACAGAAGGTGAGATTAACATCCCCTGTGAGATGTGGGGAGCCTGACACGCACAGGTGCCCGACCGGAAGGCCACGGCAGAGTCACCGAGGTGGACCAAGATCATTCCTGCTAAGTTTCTCCCCACAAAATAAAAGCTTAGGGTGTCTTTCAGCGTATATATGAGTAGATAATAATGTCCACAAAGTTCTGTGGACTATAGGATGATGGCAGAAGTTTGATCTGGAAATGTTTCTGTAAATGAAGCATCTCCAATAGTACCTCTTTCTCCCCCACCCTTTTTTTTTTTACTACCATCGCACTATCAATAGTCCCTAAGAAACATTTAAGATATTATTCGTCCTGCTAAGTCCGCAGTGATAGAAGCTTACATACATTATCCACTTGGTACCTTAAATAGTCCAATAGTAATGGCAATGCTAATAGTTAACCAAATAATAAAGACTCATTGTGTGCCAGACATGGTATTAAGATCTAGACATAATTATCCAATTTATTCTTCCCAACACTCTAAGAATTACCTTAATAGTATTACTTCTGTTACATATATGAGGAGGATCAGAGTATGGACAGGTTAGAGTCATACAGAAATGAGATTCAAGAGCTAAGGTATAAACCCAGGTGTGTATGGTTAAATTTGTCCTCTATGCTGAAGGTATTGCTATCATATTTTCATTACTGAGAACCCTGAAGTTTACAAGGGCGATATAAATAGGCCAAAATCATGTACATTAAAAAACATGGAGGGTAGAATTAAACTCAGTTCTATTTGGCTTGACATTGAGGACACGTTTATTTGATTATAATAAAGCAAATGCTTTCATACTAAGCCTGATGCGTATATTTCAGTCACTGACGGTCCTTGCCTGTAACTGCTGGCACAGTGCCTGCGATGTTTTAGGATCTCCTCTGCATTGCATGATAATTCTCTGCGTATATTCTCCTATTTATGGCATTCACAGGAGGTATATTTTCTCATTACTCCCATTTTACAGATAGGAATATTGAGGCTTGGAGAAATTAAGTAACTTGACTAGGATCACAGGGCTAGAGATTCAGCTCTGAAGAATCCAGAATAAAAGATAATTGGCAAAATTAAGCAACCTGATTGAAATATATATATATATATATATCAGGTAGGAAACACAAGAATAATTACAAGTGTCCCAGCAAACACAAGTCAAAAAGAGAAATTCATAATAAATAAATGTAAATTAAGTATCAGTTATTGCTTTTCCACGCCCAGTTTGGTAGCAATGCGGAAGATTGAGCGTTTCCAGCGTGGCGCACGGTCCGGAAATGGGCACATCCTCATGCTGCCACAGACAATCTGACGACGCACACCCAGAACAGCGCACACCCAGAACAACGGACACCCAGAACAGCGCACACCCAGTTCTAGGGGCGCTCGGGGGCTCAGTCAGTGAGCCTCCAACTCTCCGTGTCTTCTCGGCTCGTGACCTCAGGGCCATGAGCTTGGGCTCAGTGGGAAGTCTGCTTGGGGTCTCTCCCTCTCCCCTTCCACTGCCCTCACTTTCGCGTGTGCTTGCTCACTCGCTCTCACATAAGTAAATAAATATTTTTTTAAAACACATATATACAATTCTATAGTAATATACAGTTTCTTTGATTTAGTAATTATCCCAAGGAATTGATACGAGGTGTATACATGAGAATGTCCATGACTGTATTAATCACTATAACAAACATGATAAAACACACAATGGAATTTGGCTTTCAAAGAGGTATTGATTAAAGAGAGATTAGCCCAAATAACTTAGTTATTATTAAAGTTGCTTGTATAAATTTTTAAAGCAATTGAAGAGGCAGACAAATATATTAACAATATTAGTTTTGGGTCACAGCACTGTATTAGTTTCTTAGGGCTACTGTAACAAATTACCTCAAAATGGGTTGTTTAAAAACAACAATTCATTCTATCCTGGTCCTAGAGGCTAGAAACATGAAATCACGGTGCTGGCAGGGTCATGCTTCCTGGCCCCGACCTAGACTGAGGTGGTGGCCAGCGACGCTTGCCCTTGCTTAGCTTACAGGCGCGTAAGCTCTGTCCTACGTGGCATTTCTTCTGCTCCTTCTGGTGTTGCTCTGTGTGCCTGGATGACCTCCGTAAGGACACCAGCCACTGGACTTAGGGCTCACCCTAATCCAGTAGGACCTTATCTTACCTGATTATCTCTGCAAATAAATTATTTCTAAATAGCGTCACATTCACATGTACCTGGGGTTAGGATTTCAGTGTAACCTTTTTTGGAGGAAATAATTCAACCCAAGTAGGCAATTTAACAATTAATAGTAATCAGAAAGTTTGCTTTTCGTTCAGGGATTTACTTTATTTTATTTTATTTTATGATGTTATTTATTTATTTATTTGACAGAGAGACACAGCGAGAGAGGGAACACAGCGGGGGAGTGGGAGAAGGAGAAGCCTTCTCTCCAGCCTAGCAGGGAGCCCGAGGAAGGGCTTGATGTGGGACTCGATCCCAGGACCCTGGGATCATGATCTGAGCTGAAGGCAGATTCTTAATGACTGAGCCACCCAGTTGCCCCAAGGGATTTACTTTAAAGGAGATACATAAATAATAATAATAATATCTGGAAATTAAGTTTTTATGAATTAATTTTTCATCCAAAATATATTACTTCAGCCAAAATGGTGTTTTGGAATGGATCCGGCATTTATGAAGCACTAGGACATTTTGATACATTTTTCCTGTGGAGATTGAGATATGTTTTCTGGTAACAGTTTGTAAATTAACTAGTATATGACAAAAGGACTTTGTTAGTCACTTAGCAAAAATGGTCAGCATGAGCTTCCTGATAAATATTGTCCTTATTTGATGATCCCTTTGAGATATAAAGGGAATCTTTTCAAAGAAGTAAAAATACTCATGAAAAGAACTCTGCTAATTCAGCTCAGTTTTTCCCCCAATGAAAAGAAATAGTAGGAACAAGGAAGCTTCAGTGTTTCCTTCACAACCCCCCAAATAATTTACACTGCTCTCCCTAGTTTCTTAAACATCATTATGCCCTTTTCCCAGCTTTATCAGGATATAATTGACATGTAACGTTGCATATATTTAAGGTGTACAACATGGTCATTTGATACACATATTATGAAATGATCATCACAATAGGGTTAGTTAACAATACCTCATATAATTACCTTTTTTGTGTATGTGGTGAGAACTTTTGAGATCCAGTTTCCCAGCAAATTTTACTATAGTGAAAAAGCCAAAGACACTGAAACGCCACCTCAATAACCCGTGTTGCTCAGCTACAAAATTGTGACGGGATTTTGACTGCACAACCTTCTTTCTACTCGGTTCTGTTCGTGCGGTCGCACAGATGGTTTCTCCGGTGGTTGTCACCTTTCCCCAACACTCAAACACTGTTCTCGTGTTTGATATGCAAAGTGTCCCAGGTGCCATGTGGCAAATCAAGTGTGACCGCCCTTGGCGGTTACCACCTTTACAGACGCGCTGCCACAAATTCCAAACCCACCACGAAATTGTGTGTCACTGACAACGAAGTCCCACAAATACTCCCTTTCATTCTGCTCTATGCGTTTGGGAGCTTTGAGAGACTTTAATGGTATCAGTAACTGGTATCTGCGGGATACTAAGGTACTGGGTACTAGGAGGGAAAATAAGCTGATTAGTAAACGTTTTCGTTCAGCACAGTGTGATACATGAATTCCGGGATTTGTTGTCGCAGGTGGCAGGTGTGTCGCCCTCACAGAGCTCACAGCACGGCAGAGAGCGGAGACGTGTGTGCCTGCTCCCCGGCCGCGGGGCAGGTGAAAATGCGGGAGGTCACCAGGTGAGGCAGCAGGAACCCTGTCGGACGCGCACAGACTCTTCCAGGAAGACGAGAGACTTGCTCTGGACCTTGCATGGCACGTAACACATCCTCTGAAATGGTGATGGGACCAAGTCCTGGTGGCGCTCACCGTGGCGAAGGGAGTGCGGGATGCTCTAGAAGCAGCATTTAGTTTGTTGGAAGGACCTTCCGAGGACAGGGCAGTCACCAGAAAGGCCGAGACAGAGGTCACAGTCAGCTCAGGACCAGCTTTATCCGACACTAAGGAATTTGCATTTTGTCTTTCAGGCAGGGAGGACGGTGGGAGCTTTGCTGGTGCTGTTCCTGCACGGCTGTGCCACCGCACTAAGATGTGGGGTAGGTGCACGGACCAGAGAGAAGGTGCATCATGAGTCTTCCATTACGGAGGAAGAAACAGAAAATCAAGAAAAGAAACAAACATGAGACGGACAGGCTGAGATGCACACCGTGGGGAATGCGGTAGGAAATGACTGTGGGAGACCCTCGCGTGCCCATTGTTACTGCCATGCTGGGCACCAGTGTGGTGGCAGAAGTGCCGTGTTCCGTGCTCACGGCCTGGATGGAAACTCGGTGAGCAGTTCACGTGGCAGCTACGGAAGAGTCTGTAGTCTGTGGCCGTCCCCCAGGGGCAGAAGGAGCAGGAGCTGGGAAGTTTGCACCATAACCCTCAGAGGACAGATCACACAGGCGCGACGGTGGTTATTCTCAGATTACCCCGACATTAAGTGATACCCCAGACCGACAAATGATCTTCTCTTTAAATTTCATGAAACTGGGGCGCCTGGGTGGCTCAGTGGGTTAAGCCGCTGCCTTCGGCTCAGGTCATGATCTCAGGGTCCTGGGATTGGGCCCTGCGTTGGACTCCCTGCTCAGCGAGGAGTCTGCTTCTTCTTCTCCCTCTGCAGCTCCCCCTGTACTTGCTCTTTCTCCCTCTCTCACATAAATAAGTGAAATCTTTTACAAATTCAATAAAGTAATATGATTATAAATATGAAATACAGCCAGTCAAAATTGATACAGAAATATAACTTTTAGCTTTGATATTTTTCTAATTTTAATTTTGGAATCACATTCATTCATTATATTTAGGAGTAAAACTTAATTTGTCCTTGGAGAAAGATTTAGTGTCTTTTTCTTTGTGAGGTAATGGAAAGAGAGCCCATGTCAACTTTCTGATTAAGGAATCACATGAGTTACCATACGTTGCCCTAGAATCACCATTGCTCTAGTATGTTCCCCATAGCAAACTTGGATGCGATGAAAATCTTTTTCAGTAACGTTTAAATATGAGTTTATTATGACTTAATTTAAAGACGTAATTTTTGTTACTCATATCTCTAAGCAGATTTTTCTACAGTAATAGAAGTTTAAAAAACTGACAGATTTGACAAGTCTATTTAAACTGTATCTACATTTATGCACTGTGACATACTTACATTTACATTAGTGTAGGTTTATTTAGTCATGTTTTGCAAAAAATACAAATGAACAGAGTTTTCTTTTTACATATGAATGTATCCGGTAAGTATGAGGACTTTCTTGAAGATGTAGTTGATTCCTCTTCCAATTTTCCCTCAACCTATCAGCCAGAAACTGTATTTTTTATCCCTACAGATATATTCCAAAGTGAATAGGGAACATGAATGAAATAAACTTAATTTATTCAGCCACTTTAACGATGAAGTACCTCAAAGAATCTTGTCTTAGAAAATGTATTAATGAGTAATATGTTTTGGAAGTTCTTACACAACATTGGTTGACCAGGTCACATAAATGTGCATGAGTGTGTACCATCAGAACAATCGCTAAAGCCTGTTTTTTTTTTTTTTAATTGAGGTATAATTGACATATAATATTAGTTTCGGGTATGCAACATGTCGTGGCCGGCGCGACAACACGACCAGGGTCCAGAGGGTAAGAGGATGGTGAGACGAAGACGAGACGTAAAGAGATGGGGACAGGAGGGACACAGTGGATGATGTCCAAGCAGTGTCAACTTTATTACGAAGTGTGCACGATTATATAGAAAGCAGAAACACTTAGGGGAGACTAACCGCCCACCACATACCAAAAATAGTTTCTCCAGGCTCCTGTTTACCAGTTCCCTTAAGTTAAACACGCAGACATCCTGACGCCAGCATGTTGCTTACTTATAGATAAGTTCCCTATTGATGAAGGGACTGAAGAAGGGCGCCCGATGCATTTTATGGCCCATGCAAGAACAGCAAGGTCCAGGCATGGATTTAAGACTTAGGCCTGCATTGTTCTCTTCCTGATAAACCCCAATGGGTAGTCACGTAGGCGATCATGAGACTCATAGCGCAGACCCTTTCTCAGCGCTACTCAACCTTTCCATTGCTGAGGTTGCTTAACCCCTTAATGTCAGGGAGGCGCAAGTCAGGGCCTGGTTTGGCTCATATCTCAAGCTTCTGCGTGGCTTCCCACAACAACATAATTATTCAATATTTGTAAATCCTGAAAATGACTCCATGAAGGCTGATGCTTCTATTACGCTGTCATTAGATCCCACAGAATGATGCTTCCTTTGGAAGTATCATGGATATTAGAAATAAGAGAACAAATGTGGTAAACAGAAAGGAAGTGGGTAGGGGGTGCTTTAATGGGTGATGGGGATTACGGTGGGCACTTGTGGTGAGCACTGGGTGTGGTGCGGAAGTGCTGAATCACTATATTGTACACCTGAAACCAGTATTACACTGTATGTTAACTCACTGGACTTTAAATAAAAACTTTTTTTAAAATTATAGGCCATAGATATTATAGATAAAAATTCGTATTCTTTTTGCAATATGATCACATATGCTTATTTAAATATATAGTTTTTTAAGTAGAAATCTGATTAAGAAAGAGCTTAATCATCCTTTAGTTTTTATTTATTAGCTTAATTGATTCTTAAAGCTGATTAGGTACACCAAAATTATTTACATTTATTTGCTTTGGTAAGCAAATGTGGTTCCAGTAAAATTTTCCGACATTTTTTTCTTCCAGTCTTCTGTTTTCCTCATTAATACACACACACATAACTATATATGTAACATTTTTGCATCCATAGTGCCTGTAAATTACAAGAGCTGTTTTTATTAATTTGACATGATATTGAAAGAATTTTCATTTGAATAGGAAGGGTTTCACCTATTTTATGAAACACAGCGATACAAACAGATGAAATATTGGAGTAGGGACTGTCAGGCAAAAGTAATGACAGGGATCCTAGGGATATTGCATTGAAAACAAAACCTAACCTAGGCCAAAACTTCTAGAAATTAAATTCAAAGGTTTGTTAAACCCTATACTTTTTCATTCGTTATAAAAAGGTAAATTACCAAAAAAAATCAAGGCTGATAAAGGCCAAGGAAGGAGAAAGTATGAGAGGTAAATATAAAAGAGATGGTGAAAATTAAAATCCTTGCTTCATGTCAACATATTTTCCTTCAGTATAGACAGCAAATAAAAGCAAATAATTATAAAACTGAAAAAAATATATAAGCTTCTGATTGGGGTTTCATTGTTAACAAAGATTAAGCTGTGTTCACAGTTTTCAAATGTTTGTCCAGACTCTTTCATAAAGAAATCTTCAAAAAAAATGAACTTAATTATTGTAAATTTATAGTACCATAATGTTCCTAAGATTGATGAAATATATAATGCTCAAGTTAATTTGTTTCACACTTTAATTTTCATTTTTATATGTTTTCAACAGAGAAGGTATAAGAATTATACAGGGAACTCATATATCTTTTTTAGACTCATAATTTGTTGACACTTTGCCCTATTTGTTTATATGCATACAAATAAATAAACGGGAATTTTTCCTGATTTCTGAGAAAAGGTTGGAGATATTATGTTCTTCGCCACTAAATGTTTTAGTATGTATTGTTTAATGGACAAAGGAAGTAATTCTCTCACATGACTATAGTACAATGATCAAAATCAGAGAATTTCAGTAACATATGTCCATATTGTAATTCGTATTCCATATTTAGATGTTGTCCATTGTCTCAATGACATCTTTTATAACTTATTTTTTCCCGAATTAAGAACCAATCTAGGACTGCATAATTTATTTAGCCGTCATATTTGTCTAGCCTTCTTTAACATGAAATCATGTCTAGATTTTCTTAATCTTCCTGCCCTTATAAATTTTTGAAGAGTGGAAAACAAGTATTTTATAGATTTTTCTTTAGTTGGGATTTATCTTGTGATGAGATTCAAGTTATGCATATTTGGAAGAATACCAGTGGCACAATGTTGTTTCCTTCTCAGTGCATCGTTTCAGAGGCACGTGATGTTGGCCTGCCCCAATATTGATGATGTAGCCGTATACTCTCAAAATCTCTTTCTTGCTCAGGGCTGATTTGGGTAGAAAGCTGGTGGTCTGCCTCTCTCACGGTATCTTTTCAAGGATTCCAGGCCCCAGATAGGACTCTTGAGAGAAAAATATGTGAAATGCCTTTTTTATAAAATAAAATAGTTTCATAAGCTGTGGCTATCCAGTAGAAGACTTGATGCATAATGATATTAATTTGGGGTGTCTGAACCCTTTCTTCATAGCCTTCTAGTGAACAGTGGTTTTTCTGAACAAAAGTGAGTACATTAACATTTTTAAATAACATTTCACAATACCTGTTCCGTCTGGAAATTTCAGTGTCATCATACCTTGGTTTTCAGAGTATTTCTGAGGGTGTAGTAGTTTCATTCGTAATCAGTTTGTGGGTTACTGTTACTCTTTTATACTCCCCAACAACTAGTGATCGTTTATGTTATTTTCTGCACAGGCCACTCATGCTAACAGAGTAACTGCTTTTATGTGTCCCCGGCTAAAGAACTAGCTTAAACCTGGATCCATCCCTTTTCTTTTGTCACTAACTGTAGTTTCACATTTTCCAACTAATCTTTACATCAGTCTTTTCTGCCATCTGGTTTCCAGTACAGAATAATATCTAACTTACCTTTTTTCTGATGACCTCATATCTTTATTTTCTTCTCATTTGCCCAAATAAATTAAAAAGTGTAGTTTCCTGGAGCATATTGAAAACTCTGGAGAAACCTGAATTTAATCATAATGTATGGGTATACATGGCTTCTCTCCAGAGCTTTCCAGAAAACTCTCATCCTTGTCTAACTCTACTCACTTCTCTAATGTTTTACCTCAATAAGCAATAAAGTCTCGATACCTAACCCATTCTATTTTCTAGGCAGAGAAATGGTGCCATTTCTTCTTTAAGTATCTGGTAGAATTCACCAGTGAAATCATTTAGGCGTGACCTCTTCATTTTTGGAAAGTTATAATAATTTCTTTTATAGATATAGTCCTATGCAGATTATCTCTTTTTCCATTTATGAGCTTTTTATAGTTTGTGCCTTTCAGGGAATGGGTCCATTTCATCTAAATTAACAATTTGTGGCTAACAGAGTTCATGGTATTTTTTAATGTTACTCATTAGGAGTGATGACCCCTCTTTATTTCTGATATTAGTAACGTGTGTTCTATCCTTGTTTCTTGGTTAATATGGCCAGAGGCTTATCAAATTTATTGATCTTTTCAAAAAACTAGCTTTTGGTTTCACTGATTTTCTCTTTGGAGAATGAGAAACTTGAAGGGTTTCACTCCAGCAGGCACTGGGGCTCCAGCAGCTTCTGCTCCGTGCAAGCCCAGTCCCTGTAGACTGTGAATCTCTGTATTCACTCGTCTCACTAGATTTGGGGATGGCAGTTTGGCTTGCAAACTCAATTCACTGATGTTTCAAAGAAAAATTATTTCAGTTTGTTCAGATGTTTTCCAGTTGTACGGAAGGAAGTGACAACTTTTAAGGAAGATTTTTAAATGTCAGAGCTGAAATGGTAAGTCTCTAAGTGTCCTTTGATCTATAATTTAATTTCCCTAGTGGCGCTAATGCTCTACTCATATCTGTTTACGCTGTGCTGGACTGTGCCCGACAGGATACTTCTCACTCGAGGTCTGCCCCTAGACCTCTCAGGTCTTCCCACCGTTCTCTGTGGGGCAGACAGTTTGGAGTTACGGTCCTGATATGGTTTGTTATGATTCATGCAAAGTCAGACAGAACATCACAGATCAATAAATATGGTAAGAAATTCCCTTCAAATTTAACGCCCTACATTGTCTTGCATAGTCTAGACGTAGCGCGCTGTCTAGACATTCAGAAAGACTCACTTTAGATGATCGTGAACTCCCAATGTGTTAAAAGGATAGTGCGAATTATCCCCTTACTGTTCCCACAAGTTATCTCTCACAGCACACTGAGGCTAGCCCAGATAGTGTCCAAACCCTTCCTCTAGATCCCAGGCTACTCCTTTGTCATCTTCTCACAATCATCCCTTCTTTTCACTCTCGCAGCCTTGCTCTTTGGGTTCCCAACGCCATCCTAGATGTGCCTGTACTCTGGGTCGTGATCTATGATACCTTCTGCAGTCAAGACCCCACTTAACCACATTTCTGCCCCCTTTGTTTCTTAACCACACTGACCTCCTCACTGTTTCTCGGACACACTGGAAACATCCCCTCTTGGGAAATTTGTGCTTGTCTTCCCTGCCCACAACGTACTTCCCCTTGTCTTCCTCCCTCACTTTATTCTTGTCTCTGCTAAACGTCACTTCGTCTTAAATTCTCCCCTTGATAATTCGTACAATTAGCTGCTGCTCCTGAGCACACCCACATCCGTTACTTTCTACCCCCTCACATGTTCTTTGGTTGAATAAATGAACATATTATGCCATTATTTTTTTTTCTTTATTGCGTTACACTAAAAAATCCTTCCTTGCCTAGGAAGGAAAATAAAGAGAGGCAAAATCCCATCTAGTGTATATAACAACATATTGCAAAAAGTGATAGCAAAAAAAGGAGCAGGTGTTTTCAGAGGAAGTAATAGGGGATATGAGATCAGTTTAGGTTGCTGGAAAGGCTTTTTGGAAGAAATTTAACATGAGACTTAAAAGATGAGAAGACAATTATGTGAAAATTAGAGCTAAAGATTTTCGGTAAAACAAATAGCACCTGGTGGGAAAGCAGAGCATGTTTAAGTACCCAAGAGACCCTCGAGGATGAAATCATCAGTAGGGAGAAAACATATCATGAGAAGAGCCTGGGGAGCAAGGTAGGGGTCGGAACTTAAATGCCTGGTAGGTATATATATGATATCATTTCAAGTGGGTAAAGAAGCCATTGGACAGTTCTGGGCAAGAGTAACAAAGCAATTTGTGTTTTAAAATTATCACCTTTGCTGCTTTGTGGAGAAAGAAATGGAAAATGACAAGATAATTAGAGATGAGACTAGTCAGGAGATTATTGTAGTACTCCAGGTGAAAAATGACAGTGATCTGAACCAAAACGGGAGAGAAATGGATGATGTATATTTTTGCAACATAGAATCAAAACGCCTCAGGTTGGGCAGATTAGATGCCGGGAAAAGAAAAAGAGATGTCAAAGGTACCGCAGTGCTGACTTGTACGGGGGGGTTGATGAAGGCCGTTTATTAATTTGGAAAAGTCTGCAAACGAGAATCTCTTAAAAAGAGGCATGGGGGAAGGGAGAAAATCCACAGTTCAGCGTAGTTGTATTAACTATGAAATATCTTAGAGACAGTCAAGTGGAGGTTTGAAAAGTTAGACAAGTTTAGGGCTTGCAAGAAGGGTTTTAACTAACGAGAGATCATTGAGGGGGTGGGTTTTTTTTTTTTAAACCATTTTACATATTTCTAAGCAATTTACTTTCCAAATATGATATAGCATAATATCTCAATAACTCAAGCTCTTTCCAACAAGGTGACATATTTTGAGTATAGTGTAGAAGAGGAAGAAAAGGTCTAATAGTTATTGAGTGTAGGTAGGTGATAGATGTTTTACTGTCTTTTCAATCATGCTATACGTTTAATTATTTACATTTCACACATGGAAAAACTGGGACTTAAAAAGTTTAATTAAATTGCCCTAAGATCACTCGTATTATAAGTGGCAGAGCCAGGATTCAAGCTCAGTTTTTTGTTATTGAAACCGTTCTATTTCTATACCCCGTAGTATAGATACATGTTTTTTTCTTTTCTGCCTTGATGAGAGTTAACAATAATAGTAAATGTTTCCAAAACGAAAGCAAATATAGTGATGTTGCTATGAGAACATGCATAACTCACGGGGTGCCTGGGTGGCCCAGCAGGTCGGGCCCTCGGCCCGAGTCATGATGCTGGAGTCCGGGGATCGAGTCCCACGTCGGGGTCCCAGCTCCATGGGGAGTCTGCTTCTCCTTCTGACCTCCCCTCTCATGCTCTCTCACTCTCTCTCTCTTTCTAATAAATAAAATCTTAAAAAAAAAAAAAAGACCATGCATAACTCGAGCTAGTGAAATAACCTTCCTTCTTAGAGGCTGTGACTGCTTTGAAGTACAGCCCATAAATGTTTTATCAGAGCAGTTGATGAAATGGTGGTAAGACTTAAGCAGCATTTTCATTTACTACCAAACATAAGATGTATTTTTTATCACTACTTTTTAAAAAAGTTTTAGTTTGTCTACAATTTCAAGGAGTCTAGAAAGTAAGTTTGATTATTTGAAAATAAAAACCACACACATAGGACTGTGTCTTAGTAGCCATTACTTATTTTCAACAAAGAAACTTGGTATTTTAGGGGCTTAAATTATTCCTCAAGATAAGAATTAACTACTTGATCAAAATTCTGGTACTGTTTATTATTACAATTACCTGGAGGGCTGGTATTTGCTATTCTTGCTATTTTTGACGGGGGACAGGAGCAGTGAGAAACATTGTCTCCTAAGAGGATCTTTCCAGAATGTAATCATGCATTTTTTACAACATGGGGAATTCTATTCTGTTAGCTTTCATAATTCCATCTCATTTGGGATATGAAGTGATATCCTCTATCTTTATCAATGAGTTTGGAGGAAACAAAGTTATCGTATGAACAGACTAGAGATATCCCTTTGTGTTCTTGCTGATATATGAAAATTATTTTATTATCTTTCTGAAAATGATATGGTAAAAGTTAAACATTTTCTTTGACATATCTTCTACCTCGTGTTACTTGAAGAAGTTATTCTGCTTCCTTTGTACTTCTCATTCTGCCCTTTCATATTTCAATGAGCATCTAAAATAGTAAGAATGATAGTGAAGATATTTTTAAATACTGAAATTCTTTTTGAGATGAAATTTCATTCTTTTTTATTACTCTCTTAGAAAATCATTTTAGAATATTAACATTTTAGAATTAAAAATCATTATAGGGAATATAATCTATAATATTTTAAACGTGTTATATGGTGACCGCTAATGACTATAATTATCATGGTGAGCACTAAGTAATGTATAGAATTGTTGAATCAGTAAGTTGTACACCTGAAACTAATGTAACATGGGTTTTTTGGGGTTTTTTTTGTTTCAGGTTTTTATGTAAATTCCAGTTAATTAACATATAATGTAATATTAATTTTAGGAGTGTAACATTGTTAACTATACTTTAAACAAACAAACATATAAATAATTTGGTGTTAAAAAAAAAACAATGCCTAAGCTCCACCCACAGAAATTCACATTTAATTGGTCTGAGAGGGGAAAAAAACAATCATATGAAATGGGTAGTTTTTGTGTGTGTATGTGTTTTTACTTTGAAAGAAAGAGAAAAGAAAATAAGAGGTTGAGGATTTATCAGTTGGTGAGATATTATGATATATGCCTTTGAGAGATGATATGTATGATTTTTTCTTAAAGATTTTATTTATTTATTTGACAATGGAGAGAGAGCGCATGAGAGAGTGTGCAAGTGGGGGAGTGGCAGGTAGAGGCAGTGAGGGAAGCTGACTCCCCGCTGAGCAGAGAACCTGATGCAGGGCTCCATCCCAGAACCCTGAGATCATGACCTGAGTTGAAGGCAGACACTTAACTGACTGAGCCACCCAGGAACCCCAACATGTGTGATTTTTAATGCTTGCAATTTAGGAATTTTTTTCACATTATAAAGGTGATTAAAGTTAGGCTCAAAAAAAATTAAACAATTAGCCCCAGCTGACACAATTAGTGAGAAAAAGAGTTGTGCAAATTTCACATTGTACTCGCATGAAACAGTTATCTTAGCATATTCATGAATCACCGACATTGAAGAGATGCCACTCTTTGCTTTTGGTATGTGCTTAGAGATATGTGGAAATCTCCAAATTTACATTGTGGAAGTAGAGAAAACAAAGTCTGTAAAATAAAAGAATTAGTGCCAAGGTCATTTGACAAATAAACAGAGAATCAGCTGTTCTTATCTCATTGTTTATTCATATACACTTCAACGTGACAGATATTTTATTGCCCAGTGAACACTGTATAGATAGACCATTCTCTTTTTTAAAATTATTTTATTAACATATAATGTATTATTTGCCCCAAGAGTACAGGTCTGTGAATCGTCAGGCTTACAGACTTCACAGCACTCACCATAGCACATACCCAACCCAATGTCCATAACCCAACCACCCTATCCATACTCCCCAACCCCACAGCAACCCTCAGTTTGTTTTGTGAGATTAAGAGTCTCTTATGGTGCAGCACCTGGGTGGGTCAGTGGGTTAAAGCCTCTGCCTTTGGCTCAGGTTATGATCTCAGGGTCCTGGGATCGAGCCCCACGTCGGGCTCTCTGCTCCGCTGGGGGCCTGCTTCCCTTGCTCTCTCTCTGCCTGCCTCTTTGCCTACTTGTGATCTCTGTCTGTCAAATAAATAAATAAAATCTTAAAAAAAAAAAAAAAGTCTCTTATGGTTTGTCTCCCTCCTGATCCCAACTTGTTTCATTTTTCCCTTCCCTACCTCCCACAACCCCCCACCCTGCCTCTCAAATTCCTCATATCAGAGAGATCATATGGTAATTATCTTTCTCTAGTTGATTTATTTCTCTCAGCATAATACCATCTAGTTCCATCCACGTCATCGCAAATGGCAGGATTTCATCTCTTTTGATGGCTGCATAGTATTCCATTGTGTATATATACCACATCTTCTTTATCCATTCATCTGCTGATGGACATCTAGGTTCTTTCCATAGTTTGGCTGTTGTGGACATTGCTGCTATAAACATTCGGGTGCACGTGCCCCTTTGGATCACTACGTTTGTATCTTTAGGGTAAATACCCTGTAGTGCAGTTGCTGGGTCATAGGGTAGCTCTATTTTCAACCCTTTGAGGAACCTCCATGCTGTTTACCAGAGTGGCTGCACCAGCTTGCATTCCCACCAACAGTGTAGGAGGGTTCCCCTTTCTCCACATCCTCTCCAGCATCTGTCATTTCCTGACTTGTTAATTTTAGCCATTCTGACTGGTGTGAGGTGGTATCTCATTGTGGTTTTGATTTGTATTTCCCTGATGCCGAGTGATATGGAGCACTTTTTCATGTATGCGTCTGTTGGCCATCTGGGTGTCTTCTTTGAAGAAATGTCTCTGTTCATGTCCTCTGCCCATTTCTTGATTGGATTACTTGTTCTTTGGGTGTTCAGCTTGATAAGTTCTTTACAGATTTTGGATACTAGCCCTTTATCTGATATGTCATTAGCAAATATCTTCTCCCATTCTGTCAGTTGTCTTTTGGTTTTGTTAACTGTTTCCTTTGTTGTGCAAAAGCTTTTGATCTTGATGAAGTCCCAATAGTCCATTTTTGCCCTTGCTTCCCTTGTCTTTGGTGATGTTTCTAGGAAGAAGTTACTGTGGCTGAGGTCAAAGAGGTTGCTGCCTGTGTTCTCCTCAAGGATTTTGATGGATTCCTGTCTCACATTGAGGTTTTTCATCCATATTGAATCTATGTTTATGTGTGGTGTAAGGAAATGGTCCAGTTACATTTTTCTGCATGTGGCTGTCCAATTTTCCCAACACCATTTGTTGAAGAGACTGTCTTTTTTCCATTGGACATTCTTTCCTGCTTTGTCGAAGATTAGTTGACCATAGAGTTGAGGGTCTATTTCTGGGCTCTTTATTCTGTTCCATTGATCTAGGTGTCTGTTTATGTGCCAGTACCATACTGTCTTGATGATTAAAGCTTTGTAATAGAGCTTGAAGTCTGGAATTGTGATGCCACCAACTTTGGCTTTCTTTTTCAATATTCCTCTGGTTATTCGAGGTCTTCTCTGGTTCCATATAAATTTTAGGATTATTTGTTCCATTTCTTTGAAAAAAAAAATGGATGGGATTTTGATAGGGATTTCATTAAATATGTAGATTGTCTTAGGTAGCATAGACATTTTCACAATATTTGTTCTTCCAATCCATGAACATGGAACATTTTTCCATTTCTTTATGTCTTCTTCAATTTCTTTTATGAGTATTTTATAGTTTTCCAAGTACAGATTCTTTGCCTTTTTGGTTAGGTTTATTCATAGGTATCTTAAGGTGTTGGGTACAATTGTAAATGGGATTGACCCCTTAATTTCTCTTTCTTCTGTCTTGCTGTTGGTGTATAGAAATGCAACTGATTTCTGAACATTGATTTTATATCCTGAGACTTTACTGAATTCTTGTATGAGTTCTAGCAGTTTTGGAATGGAGTCTTTTGGGTTTTCCACATAAAGTATCCTATCATCTTCAAAGAGTGAGAGTTTGACTTCTTTGCAGATTCAGATGCCTTTAATTTCCTTTTGTTGTCTGATTGCTGAGGCTAGGACTTCTAGTACTATGTTGAATAGCAGTGGTGAGAGTGGACATCCCTGCCGTGTTCCTAACCTTAGCAGAAAAGCTTTTGGTTTTTCCCTACTGAGAAAGATATTCACTGTGGGCTTTTCATAGATGGCTTTGATAATATTGAGGTATGTACCCTCTATCCCTATATTTTGACAAGTTTTGATCAAGAAAGGATGCTGTACTTTGTCAAATACTTTTTCAGCATCTATTGAGAGTATCACATGGTTCTTTATCTTTCTTTTATTAATATATTGTATTGATTTGGGGATGTTGAACCAAACTTGCATCCCAGGAATAAATGCCACTTGATCGTGGAGAATAATCCTTTTAATGGACTGTTGGATCCTATTGCTAGTATTCTGGTGAGAATTTTTGCATCTATGTTCATCAAGGATATTGGTCTGTAATTCTTTTTGATGGGGTCTGGTTTTGGGATCAAGGTAGTGATGGCCTCATAAAATGAGTTTGGAAGTTTTCCCTCCATTTCTATTTTTTTGGAACAGTTTCAGGAGAATAGGTATTAATTCTTTAAATGTTTGGTAGAATTCCCCCTGGGAAGCCATCTGGCCCTGGGCTCTTCTTTTGATGACTGCTTCAATCTCCTTACTGGTTATGGGTCTGTTCAAGTTTTCTATTTCTTCCTGGTTCAGTTTTGGTAGTTTATATGTCTCTAGGAATGCACCCATTTCTTCCAGATTATCAAATTTTCTGGCGTATAGTTGCTCATAATATGCTCTTCTAATCGTTTGTATTTCTTTGCTGTTGGTTGTGATCTCTCCTCTTTCATTCGTGATTTTATTAATTTGTGTCCTTTCTCTTTTCTTTTTGATAAGTCCGGTCAGGGGTTTATCACTCTTATTAATTCTTTCAAGGAACCAGCTCCTAGTTTCGTTGATTTGTTCTATTGTTTTTTTGGTTTGTATTTCATTGATTTCTGCTCTGATCTTTATTATTTCTCTTCTCCTGCTGGGTTTAGGCTTTCTTTGCTGTTCTTTCTCCAGCTCCTTTAGGTGTAGGGTTAGGTTGTATACTTGAGACCTTTCTTGTTTCTTGAGAAAGGCTTGTATTGCTACATACTTTCCTCTCAGGACTGCCTTTGCTGTGTCCCACAGATTTTGAACAGTTGTGTTTTCATTATCATTTGTTTCCATGAATTTTTTCAATTCTTCTTTAATTTTCTGGTTGACCTATTCATTCTTTAGAAGGATACTCTTTAGTCTCCATATATTCTCTATATAAAGTTCTTTCCAACTTTCCTCTTGTGATTGAGTTCTAGCTTCAGAGCATTGTGGTCTGAAAATATGCCGGGAATGATCCCAATCTTTTGATACCAGTTGAGACCTGATTTGTGACCCAGGATGTGATCTATTCTGGAACATGTTCCATGTTCACTAGAGAAGAATGTGTATTCTGTTACTTTGGGATGGAATATTCTGAATATATCTGTGATGTCTGGCCTAAGGTGATGTTATATGGGATCCCACTCTGGTAGTGTGCATGTTGTGTGAGCCCTTGGATAGTGGTGTTGGCTGGGGCACTGATGATTAGAAAGGGAAGCTTAGAGCCAGAATATATCCCATACAGAGTGACATTACCTTTCTCAGAGAGGAAGAGATTCCTCTTATTCCTTCAGAGAGGAATAAAGATGTTCATGATATTCTCTTACTGCCTTTTAATAGCTAGGATATCTATAGTGAATGTCTTTTATTTTGTATTTCCTAAAATTTCTCTTTATTATTTCCTTTCTTGTATGTTCTCTAGGTTTATTTTCCTTTGCAAATGACAAATTAAGCTTCTTGTGACATACATAGATTGTTTTTATTTTAGCTACTTCTGAAGCATATGGTTCTGAGAATATTCTCATACCTGAGATGATATATGTTGCTATTACTATAAAATCATAATGATTTTAGTGCCATAAATTGGCCATAAATGGGGGCATCTGGGTGGCTCAGTCAGTTAAACGTCTGCCTTCAGCTCTGGTCATGATCCCATGGTCTTGGGATCAAGCTCCATGTTGGACACCCTGCTCAGTGGGGAGCCTGCTTCTCCTTCTCCCTCTGTAGCTCCCTCTGATGTTCCCCTGCTTGTGTGCATGCTCTCTCTGTTAAATAAATAGATAAAGTATTTTTTTAAAAAATAATATATTGATCATAAATTTAAGGGTGTATTTCTGCACCCTCAGTTCTATTCCTCTGACCTATGTCTATTGTTACATAAGTACCCCACTGTCTCAGTTACTGCACCTGTGTCCTAAAAGTTGAAATGCATAAACGTGAATCCTCTAAGTTGGGTTCTTTTTTTCAAGATTTGTTAGCCTATTATGATTCTCTTCAATTTCCTTATGAATTTTAGGATCAGCTTGTCAATTTTTGTAAAAAAGCAGACAGGTATTTTAGCAAGAAGCATGTTGAATGTAGATAAATTTAACAATATTGTCTTCCAATTCATGAATATGCATTGACTTCCCACTTTCTTAGATCTTCTTTAATTCTTTCAGCAGTATTTTCTAGTTTTCAGTGTTCAGCAATTGTATTTGCTTTAAGTTTATGCCTAATGGCTTTATCCTTTTTATGATACTCATTATTTACTGAATTCATTGCTAATGTGTAGAAATGGTTGAGTTTTGTATATTGACCTTGTGTCCTTAAACTTTACTGAAATCACTTGTTATAATAGTCTTTTAAATAGATTGCTTAGGGTTTTCTATAAGTAAAATTATATCATCTGCAAATAC
This sequence comes from Enhydra lutris kenyoni, assembly GCF_002288905.1. NCBI lineage: Eukaryota > Metazoa > Chordata > Mammalia > Carnivora > Mustelidae > Enhydra > Enhydra lutris. The sequence continues at coordinate 995,985 of NW_019154085.1, forward strand.
AGCTTTATTTCCTTTCCAGTGTAGATAACTGTTACTTCTTTTGCTTACCTAATTGTCCTAGCTAGAATTACCAGAACAATGCTTAATAAAAGTGGAGAGAGCATTCTTGTTTTGTTCCTAGTCTTGGGGATGAAACATTTAGTCTTTTGCTATTAGGTATGGATATTAGCTGTGGGTTTTACATTTATAACCTCTCCCAAGTTGACAAAATTCACTTTTATATCTAATTTGTATAGTGTCTTATTTGGAGAAGGCATTGGTTTTGTGAAGTGCTTTTCCTGTACTTATTAAGATGATCACATGAAGATTGTCTTTTATTCTACTAAGATGATGTATTACATTGACTGATTTTCATATGTTAAACTAAGCTTGCATTCTTGGATAACTCCACTTCAGGCATGGTGTATAATCTTATATACATTTTGCTGGATTCAAATTTTTAGAATTTTACTGAGGATTTGTCACATATATATTCAAAAGGGATACTGATTTGTAGTTTTCTTTTCTTGTGATATATTTACCTAACTTTGGTGTAACAATAATCCCTGGCCTCATAGGATACTTTGGGACATGTTCTCTCCCTTTTTTGTTTTAATTTGGAAGTTTGTAAAGGATTGGTAATTTGAGACTCTAATTAATTTGTCTATTTTTACCTATAATTTTGTCTACTTTTTAAATCTTTTTTGAGAACCAACTTTTGGTTTGGTTTGATATTCTTCATTTTATTTATATTATCTACAGGTATACGTTGGAGATGTTGTGCATTTGATTCCAGAGCACTGCAATAAAGCAGATATTGCAGCAAAGTAAGTCAAATGAATTTTTTGGTTTCTCAGGGCATATAAAAATTGTTTACACTATACTGTAGTTTATTATGTAATAACATTATATCTAAAAAACAATGTTAATACCGTAGTTACAAAATATTTTATTGCTAAAAATGCTAGCTGTCATCTGAGTTTTCAATAAGTTGTATTCTTTTTGGCAATGGAAGGTCTTGCCTTGATGATGGTGGCTGCTAACTAATTAGGTTGGTGATTGCTGAAGGTTGTGTTGGCAGTGGCAGTTTCTTAAACTAAGACAGTAAAGAAGTTTGCTCCATTGGTTAATTTGTCCTTTCATGAACAATTTCTCTGTAGCATGTAATGCTGTTTGATAGCATTTTACCACAGTAGAACTTCTTTCAAAAATGGAGTCCATCCTCTCAAACCCTCTGTTGCTTTATCAACTGACTGTATGTAGTATTCTAATTCCTTTGTGGTCATTTCAACAGTCTTCACAACATCTTCCCCAGCAGTAGTTTCCATCTAAAGAAACCACTTTCCTTGCTCATCCATAGGTACCAACTCCTTATCTATCAGAAGTTCAGCCATGAGATGGCGGCAACTCGGTCCCACCGTCAGGTCCTGCTTCTAATACTGGTTTTCTGTCTGTTTCTACCACATCTACAGTTACTTCCTCCACTGGAGTCTTGTACCCATCAAAGTCATCCATAAGGTTGGAATCACCTTCCAAACCCCTGTTAATGTTGATATTTTGACCTCTTCCCATAAGTCACACATCTTCTTAGTAGCAGCTAAGATGGTGAATCCTTCCTAGATGGTTTTCAGTGTACTTAGATGAGGTCCACCAGAGGAATCACTATTTATGTCAGCTGTAGCTTTATTAAATGTATTTCTTAAATAATAAGACTTGACCTCCAATGCCTGTTTATTCCCTTGTTTGTGCTGATGATGGGAATGTCCTTTCCTCTCCCTTTCAGATACCTTGGAGGGGCAAGGGCTGAGGAAGGCCAGATCCAGTCTCCTTGGTGCAGTGAATGTAGGTGCTTTATTCTCCACAAAGTGGTACATGCTAAGATGGGTGAGGCTTGGGCCAATGTCCCCATGTTTATAGAGCTGAATAAAGTGGGACTCTGAGAAAAAAAAAAAAAAAAAAGACTTGAAAGTTGAAATTTCTTCTTGACCCATGCACTGCAAATGCATGTTGTGTCAGTAGGCATGAAAATGAGATTAATGTCGTGCATCTTATCAGAACTCTTGGGTGACCAGGTGCATTGTCAATCAGCAGTAATATTTTGAAAGAAATTTTTATTTTCTGAACAGTGGGTCCCAACAGTGGGTTCAAATAGTTACTGTACATCTGAAATGAACACTATGTCAACTATATTTCAGTAAGAAAATATTCAGTAAACCATGTTATAAACAGATGTGCTGTCATCCAAACTTCATTGTTTCATTTACAGAGCATGGGTAGAATAGATTTAGCATAATTCTTAAGAGCCCTAGGATATTCAGCTTTGGCTTCAACTTAAAGTCATTGGGTGTATTATCCCATAACAAGAGAGCCGGCCTGTATTTGAAACTTTACGCTAGGCATTGCCTTCTCCCTAGAAGTGAATGTTGTCCGTGACGTTTTCCCATAGAAGGCTGTTTCATCTACATTGAAAATCTGTGGTTTACTATAGCCACCTTCATTATCTTCAGCTGGATCTTCTGGATAATTTGCTGTAGTTTCTTCATCAGCACTTGCTGCCTCACCTTGCACTTTTATGTTATGGAGATGGCTTCTTTCCTTAAACCTCATGTACCAACTTCTGCTACTTTCCAACTTTTCTTTTGCAGCTTCCATATCAGCAGCTTTCTCTGTATCAGCAACAAGGCTGTTTTACTTTATCATGTGTGTGTTCACTGAAGTAACACTTCCAATTTGCCTTAAGAACTTTCCCTTAATATTTAAAACTTGGTGAATTGATTAGTACAAGAGGCCTTGCTTTCAGCCTATCTCTGCTCTCAACATGATTTCCTTACTAAGCTTAGTCATTTCTAGCTTTTGATTTAAAGTGAGAGATGCACCACTCTTTCTTTTATTTGAACACTTAGAGGACATTGTAGGGTTACTAATTGGCTTAGTTTCAATATTGTTGTGTCTCAGGGAATGGGGAGGCCCAAGGAGAGGGAATCAGGGGACCCACCAATGAGTGGACTGGTCAGAACATGTAAAACATTTGTCATTTCACCATCTTAGGGATGCCTGTGTGGCTTAGTCAGTTAAGCATTTGCCTTCAACTGGGGTCATTATCCCAGGGTCCTAGGATCAGGTCCCACATCAGGCCCTTTGCTCAGCAGGGGGCCTGCTTCTCCCTCTGTCTGCTGCTCCCCCTGCTTGTGCTCTCTGTCTCTTTACAAATAAATGGATAAAATTTAAGTTCACTGTCTGACTTGGGCATGGTTCTTGGAGCCCCAGAACATGCTTAGTAGTAACATCAATGATCACTGATCACAGATTTCCATACCAAATATAATAATAATGAAAGAGTTTGAAATATTAAAAGAATTGCTAAAATTTGACATAGAGACATGAAGTGAGCAAATGCTACTGGAAAAAGGGGGCTGATAGACTTGCTCTATGTAGGATTGCCACAGACTTTCAATTTATAAATAATACAATGTTTGCAAAACACAAAGTGAAGCACAATAAAATGAGATACACCTGCATTTCATTCATTTCTGCTCTAATCTTTGTTATTTCCTTTTTCTATTTGCTTTAATTTGCTCTTTGTTTTTTCTCCATATTCCAGGATGCAAAGATTGATTATTGATTAGTGCTATTTTTTAAAAAAATGAATATCTATAGTTACAAATTTTCCTGAGCCTGTTGTAGCTTTAGTCCATAACTTTTGATGTATTGTGTTTGCATTTTTATTCATCTTAAGTTTTTTCTAATTTTCTTTCTGATTTTTTTTCCTTTACATATTGGTCATTGAGGAATATGTTAATTTCCCTATATTTATGAACTTCCCAAAGCTCCTTTTGTTTTTGACTTCAAAAGTCATTCCCTTGCTGTTGGAGAACATATTTTGTATGATTTTAATTACTTTAAATTTACTAAGGCTCTTTTTTTGTTTGTTTGCTTTGTTTTCTATGCAGAAGAATGTTCCGTAAGCACTTAAGAAGAAGAATGTGTATCTGATGCTATTGTGGTGGGTATACTATAGAAATAACTGTTGGTCTAGTTGGTGTATAGTGTTGTTTAATTTCTCTCTGTCCTTGTTGATATGCTACCTAGTTGTTAATGCAATATTAAAGACAGGGTATGGATGTTTCCAATTATTATTTTTGAATTGGCTATTTCACCCTTTAGTCCTGTCAGATTTCTTTCATGTTTTGGGACTTTGTTGCTAGGACCATGTATGTTTTTTCTTGATGGATTGATATTTTCATCATTATTAAATATCCCTCTTTATGATGTAGCATTTCTTGTTTCAAGTCTATTTTGCGGGTATTAGTATAGCCACTCCAGCCCTCTTAATGTTGTTTTTTCATGATCTCTCTTTTCTCATCCAGTTATTTTCAACCTATTTGTGTATTTAAATCTAATGTTTGTCTTCTTAAGACAATATGTACATTGGCTCTTGTTTTTCCTTATCCAGGCTAAACTCTGTATTTCAGGGGTACCTGGGTGGCTCAATTGGCTAAGTGTCTGTATTCAGCTAAGGTCATGACCTCAGGGTGGTGATATCAAGCCCTGTGTTGGGCTCCCTACTCATTAGGGAGTCTGCTTCTTCCTCTCCCTCTGCCCCTCCACCCCACTTGTGCTCTCTCGCTCTCTCTCTCAAATAAATAAAATCTTTTTTAAAAAAGAATTTATTAAATCAATCAGAGAAAGACAATGATCATATGATCTCTGATATGAGGAATTTGAGAGGCAGGGTGGGGGGTTGTGGGGAGTAGGGAAGGAAAAAATGAAAGAAGATGGGATCGGGAGGGAGACAAACCATAAGAGACCCCTAATCTCACAAAACAAACTGAAAGTTGCTGGGTGGGTGGGGTTTAGGGATAAGGTGGTTGGATGACGGACATTGGGGAGGGTATGGTGAGTGCTGTGAAATGTGTAAGCTTGATGATTCACAGACCTGTACCCCTGGGACAAATAATACATTATATGTTAATAAAAATAATTAAAAAAATAAAAGTGTGTACTGAAAAAAATATTAAAAAATAAACTCTTTTCATTAGATTATTTAATCTGTTCACATTTAGTGTTATTATTGATATGGTTGCATTTATACCTGCCGTGTTGCTTTTTATTTCTATGTCTCACATCTTTTTTGTCTCTCTGTTCTTCCTCATGCAATTTCTGTTTGTTTTCATGGATATTTTTTGGTGTAAAATTTTAATTGTTTTAATAATTTTAATTATTTTTCTGTTATTTTCTATTGATAGTTTTAGGGATTTCATCTTAACTTACCAAAATAGACTTCATATTTACTATCATAATTCTTGCCCTTTTTTCTCTCTCTCCTCTATGGGTCTCCTGTTATGCATTTTAGTGTGCTTATTGGTGCCTCACATTTCTCTGTGGTTCTGTTCATTTTTCTGCATTATTTTTCTCTCCGTTTTTCAGATTACCTTGTCTCTTTTAATCGATCTTCAATTTTGCCAGTTCCCTTCTTTTGCCAACTCAATCTAATATTGAAGCCATCTAGTGAATGTTTCATTTTTGTTTTTATACTTTGCAGCTAAAGAATTTCCATTTGATTCGTTTTTAAAAAAATTTCTGTCTCTTTTTAAAAAATTTTATTTATTTGACAGAGATCACAAGTAGGCAGAGAGAGAGAGGAGGAAGCAGGATCCCTACTGAGCAGAGCCCAATGTGGGGCTCGATCCCAGGACCCCGGGATCATGACCCAAGCTGAAGGCAGAGGCTTTAACCCACTGAGCCACCCGGGCACCCCTCTATCTCTTTTTTTGATATTTTCTATTTCATGAGATATCGTTACCCTACTCATGTCAATGTCAATTCTTTAGACATGGTCTCTTTTAGTTGTTGGAATATATTTATAGTAGCTACTCTGAAGCCTGTGTGTGCCAACTGCGGCATCTGGGCCACTTCAAAAGCAGTTTCTATTGTCTGACTTTGTTTCTTTGTTTTCTATGTATGGTCACAGTTTTCTGTGCTTCACATGTCTTGGACTATTTTCTTGAAAATGAGATAATTTAGAAAACATGTTTCAGCAACATAGGATGCTAATTCTTCCAGTCTTGAATCATGTTGTTTTATGGACTAGTTCATTTATTTATTTGCTTAGTGACTTGAGTGAACTTATTCTGTGAAGTTGATTTCCCTCCTGAGTATGACCATGTGACCTTTGATATCCCTGTTCAGATTTTGTTTTTCTTGCACTTTTGGAACTAGAAGCCCCAGATCAAGATCCTACATGGCCACTTATGGGTGGGAACTCTTCCTGATTTGCAGATGGCCAACTTCTCACTATGTCCTTACACAGCAGTGAGAGAACGAGAGAAAGAAAGAATACTCTCTGGTGTCTCTATTTATAAGGACAAAATCCTATCAGATCAAGAGCCTACCATTATGACGTCATTTAACTTTACCTCCTTAAAGACCCTATTTCCAAATATAGTCTCTTTGGGGGTTGGAGTTTTAGCATAGGAATTTTGGAGGAACACAAACATTCAGTTCATAACACCAGCCAGTTGTTGGTCAGAGGTTGTGCTTAAGTACCTTTGTGCGACTTAATCTCTTTGTGGTTTAGGAATATTTTCAATTCTTCTCCAGATCCTGCTCTGATTGCTTTTGCCCATGAGTAAGAGGTGGTTGGAGTTAAGGGTGCCAGGATCCTCTCAGCTACCTCTTCTTAGAACAGACTTTCTTGCAACATGGGGCTTGGGGTAGGATGAGGAGTTCTTAAAAGCTACCTCTTCCCTCTCCTCATCGTACTTTCCAGTTTGAAACCAAACCCTAGTGGGACATGAGGAAAGAGACAACTCGTTTTCAAGGCTGCACCATCCTGTCTTAGAATTCCTGGAATAGTTTCTGTAAGATGTAGTGTGGGAAGGGGTGGAGGCAGAAGGTTGGGGAAGGTGGGTTGTGGCTCAAATATTACAGACGACTGAGGTTAAGGCAATATAATTGAATTTATGTCTCAACTTTGCTATATGATCTTAGACAATTTCTGAGACTTTAAATTATGTTTTTTTTATAATTTTGTATAGTTGAAGTGTTTATTAGAGAGGTTCTAGTACATTGCTCACTCCTCTATTCTAAAAGTTGTTTCTGTTTATAGATTTTTAAAACTGGATATAAGTTTAAACAAACATTCTCCTTTAGAAAGGAAGGTATTTACCTCAGAGTGACTTCTCCAGAGACATAGAGTTAATTGAAGACAAAGGCAGCACCAGCCTCTCGTTTTTGAGAGCGGCATGTCCGAAACATTCCCCATTCCTCAGACTTGGGCAGGTTGAATCTTTTTCTTGCAGCCTATTTGATTCTCAAATTTTCCCTTATTTAGCCAGTGGCTGCTTGCTCAGGTGCCTCCTCTATCCTTTTGATATGTCTCCATCATTCTTTGAATATCCTTTTACTTTCCAGCACAAAAAAAGCCATTTTATATTCATAGACTTTCTACCCCTCAGTTCTGGAATCCAGCATTTCTCCTAGGGGTCTTGGTTCCTTTCTGCAGCAATTTTATGAATGTAAATATAATCTTAATGCTGAGAACTATAATGAAAATTTCTTTCTCTTCTTTCTTATTAAAGTATTTTGGTAAATTTGCTTCCTACAGCCCACTCCAAATTTTTCTGAATCAGAATAGACTGAGATCACCTTATCTGAGCTTTACTACAGATTGTATTCCTATTGAGTTGAGACTGGCCATCATGCATTTCAACCAAGTTCTAACTAAAACAACCCATTTACTTGTATCTTTTTTGTGATGCCAGTTTTAAAGCTATAATATTGTCATTTACTTCTCCTAAGACTAAGTTATCAAATGTAAGAGGAGAAGAATAGAAGCTAAAGCTTAAAAATATGTAAGCTTATTCATTTCAGGAAAAAAGTATGTTCTACAATTTCAGAAATTCAATATAACCATTTCTTTTATATGTTTTAGCTTTGTGAAAGATGATACATAAATATATTTACTTAAGTCATAAAATCAGAAAGTAGAAACACGTAAAACAGACTTGGAATGGAGAGGGAATTTGTCAATATAGTTTCTAAGTTTTATCATAAACGTGAAAAGATAATTTTTGAATTTTTAATATTTAAAATTATTAAAATAAAGTATTTTTACATTTTTACAATTTATGGCTTTAAAAATTATTTCTTAAATGAAATTATATAGGAAATCTTTCAGGCCTCTTTAAGGTTAGTCTATCAATCTAATATTGAAAACTCATTTATTTTACATTTAATTCATTATTACATTTTATTTTAGATTTTGCCTTCCTGGTACTCATCTCAGATAGATAGCTTTTATTTCTTCATGACACATTTTTTTTTTTTATGTTGGAATGAATATTCTTTACTTTGGAAGTTAAAACTAGTAAGTAGAATTAACTGTCTTTTTGTGAAAAAACTTTATGGCTTGTCCTCACCTCCACTTGGTAAGTTTTGTTTATTGAATTTGAAGTCTAATGACAAACACCCTAAGTATTTACCCTTCTTCTGAGATTCTGTGTTGTAAAATTCTAATCTAGCAGCTTCTTAAGATAATTTTCTCTTATTTACTACCACAATGCCAAAGCCACAGTCACTGAATTTCTCTGTAATTATGAAAACTAATAAAAACACTTTAAAAATGATATTTCCCAGATGCAGAAGTGGATGATAGACATATGGCCATAATTTATCAAATCATAATATTTAAATTCAGAAGATGATTTCCAATAGTTTAGCTAAAATCTTTCTACCACTTGATATTACTTCATTTATTCATTATTTTAAAAGCTGAAATTAAAAGAGTTTGTGATTTGGAATCTCAAAGACATAAATCCCTGCATTTAAATACTTAATGTATGACATCGGGAAATCATTTAGCATGCTTTATCCTTTTGCGACTGAAAAATAAGATTATGACCTACACTTTCCAGAATTGTAATAATTAAATTATTATGGTAATGTAATAAATATGAAATATGCTGCCTATACTTCCTTGTACATTTAAGTTATTATTTTATTCTACATTTTTGGTTGCCTTTTAAGTCTATTTTTTATTTTTTTTAAGATTTTTTTTTTATTTATTTGACAGAGAGACCACAAATAGGCAGAGAGGCAGGCAGAGAGAGAGGAGGAAGCAGGCTCCCCATTGAGCAGAGAGCCCAATGTGGGGCTCGATCCCAGGACCCAGAAATCATGACCTGAGCCAAAGGCAGAGGCTTAACCCACTGAGCCACCCAGGCACCCTTTAAGTTTATTTTTTAGTAATTTCTACACCGGGCATAGGTTTTAAACTCACAACCCTGAGATTAAGAGTCACATGTTCTTCCAGCTGAGAGATACAAACAACCCTATATTTAAGTTAGGGTTAATACTTAATATTAAGTATCCATCATTATGCTTAGAGATACTTTCTCGTACAAGCATATGTTTTCCTTTTAATATTTATTTATGTTACAAAATTTACGTGTAATAATAATAATGGTTTTCCACCTTGTTTTGTTACTTTTGAAAATTACAAGGTAACCCTGGCTTAATATAAAACTCACATACTCCTGAAGAAAAGAAAAATCACATTTAAAAAACACATAATCTTAACTGCATTTTTGAAGCTTATCATTTTTAATTACTTTCTACTTTGTATGTCTTTTGTAAGGTTTCCTGAGTTATGTGTGCTTTCTAAAACAGTGCTCACATCGCTGTCAAAACTAAACTATGCAAAGGTCAGACTTCAGCAGAGAATTCCTGTTTCCATAGAAACTGACTTGACTTAGGAAAGATCTGTGAGTGCTTATAAATAATCATGGTATCCAGAACTTCATTGCTTTCCTTTGACAGGTGGAGTGATCTCACCTGAGAAAGAGCCAGTTCTTAGATTATTCCTAAATGAGAATTTCAAATATTGGTACTAATTTACGTGTCTTTAATTGGCATCTACATATCCTATGCAGTATAACACTCCTCCAATAAAAAAGTCATTAAAATGAGTCATATAGTTTCATTGAGGCAAATTACCTATTATACATGCTTTTGCACTAGTAGTCACACTCTTATGTATTCCTGGAAGGTTTTATGCTTTTAGGAAGATTAAGCAAGGTACTGAATGGTTTAACTTTATATCCTTTGGATGTTTCTTTGTTTTATTGTTCAGGGAATCTATGTTAGGAATGTGAGTTCTCTTTGTATTTTAAGCAGTCACATAATGAAATATCAAGTACACTACAGCCACATAGAGCCAAGAGAAAACCATTTGAAGGGAATCAGTCTGAATGGGAAATGTTGTGCGTACATTATTTTAGAGACCACCCACAGTAACTAAGGTAGAATTGGATTGGGGCTATTTTCCACATCCAGCATTGATATCTGGAGCAAATTATTCATATCTGCATTTGCCTATTTCCACGATAATATTTTCATTATTAAACCTACACTGATAATAAGCCTCTTGGAAAAAGTTGTAGATGGAAATGCTAGTTACTTTTTCCTATTTTTCCCCCTCTCTCTTTCAAGTTGTTTTTGTTTGTTTGTTTCTTCTCTAATTTCCTTTCTTCTTTCTTAAACTAACCAGATTGTGGGGCACTACATGGCTCGGTTGGTCGAGTGTGGGATTCTTGATTTCATCTGGGGTTGTGATCTCGGGGTTGTGATCTCAGGGTTGTGGGATCAGGCCCCAAGTCAGGCTCCGTGCTTGGTGTGGAGCTTGCTTGGGATTCTCTCTATCTCTGTATCTTCCTCTCCTAAACAAAACAACTAAATTATCTTAAGACTTTTATGGCAATAAATATAATTAATGAGAGAAGTCATAAGAATTCTATAAAAGTTATTCAGGAATCTTCAGGTAAATATGATATTGCTTTCAGATGGCTTTAAGACATTTTGCTTTATCTTCCTTTTTCTAAATAGTCATTAAAATTCCTTTGAATGAATCTTAAGAAACTTGAGATGCAAATAACTTTGAAAATATAAAATTTGTGTCAATCATTTTTAAGAGTGTAGGAGAAATGTCTACTAAAAATAGTTGACTTGAAGCTCAAATGCAAATTATAATTTGTTGTTTTACAACTGGAAATAGTTTAGAAAAAACTCTATAATGTAGAATAAGAACAAATCTGCCCCATGGCTACCCCTTGTTTCAGATCTAGTTTTGTAGAAAGCACAAAGAAACGGGTTCTTTCCTATCTCATCCTTTTGTTCTGCTCATATTAGAAATTGAGTTAGTTTTGATTGGCGGTCCCATAAGAGAAGTGGCCTGATGTAGGAATCTCTTGACCAAAACCATCAATGAGCAGTGAAGCCTCCCTTGGAACTCCATGCTCCTTCTCAGTTTGAGACTCTTTCTTATGTACAACTCAGGTAATCACTTATACTAGGACTTGCAGATACCAAAAACTGAATCCACTCTAAAGAACGAATTATGAGAAACTGATCCTTTACTGGGAAAAGAAGATGAGGGAGAGGAATGTCGTATTTGAATAATGGTCGTTAGGTTTGTATGGGGCAATACTCAGAGAACAATAACCATTTTCTTAGAACTTCTTCTGAACATAAAACAGGGGGCTGAGCTTCCAATGGACATTTAATTTGGGGGTAGGATACCTTCCTCACAGACTTGGAAAAGACAATTCATTATCTGGAATTAACAATCAGTCAGTCAAATTTTGAATGTCTAATGCTGTACTGAGAATAATAATTAAAGTAAAATCCATACTCCCATGTTTTCAAAGGACTTTGAAATGTATTTGTAGGAATAAGTAAACATATACAAAACAACAAAAGAAATGGGCCTGTTACAACAATTACCCCTCTCTCGTAACAGCACATTGTAAACCCTTTCAGCAGGACTGGATTGGAGGTATGCAAACCAGAGGACTGCTGAGTATTTACAATATTATGGCAGTATTCTAGATGACAGATGACAAGCACGTGCACTGAGAGAGAAGAGGGGGATAAAATCTGGTATGAAAGATGTTAGGACAGAATTCTATAAATTATTCTCTTCTTTGCATGACCAAACCCTACTCATCCTTTAAGGTGCAGTTCAAAACGAAAATTCCAGATGAATTTGAAAGAATGATTGCTGTCTTTTGTCTGCTTTCAAATTACTTTGTTCAGATTGCCAGTATATTACTTCTCAGAATGTAGAGTTAGGGCCTACCATACTCAATTCTATAGCCTTAGCGTTTGCTGTTATACCTGTCAGAAAGACATCATTCAATACATGTTTGCTGAATTGAATAATATCTTTCAGTTCCTTTTTCCCCTTAAATCCAGTATTTGGGATTTGAAAATGAAATCTATAAAGATTAAAGAAATTGGGGTTAGTTATATTCAGACTTTACAACAGTCTTTCTTTTTTTTTTATTTCATTTCATTTCATTTCATTTCTTTTCAGTGTTCCAAAATTCATTGTTTATGCACCACACCCAGTGCTCCATGCAATACATGCCCTCCATAATACCCACCACCAGGTTCACCTAACCCTCTGTCTCCCCCACCCCTCCAAAACCCTCAGTTTGTTTCTCAGAGGCCACAGTCTCTCATGGTTTGTCTTCCCCTCCAATATTCCCCAATTCCCTTTTCCTTTCCTTCTCCTAATGTCCTCCATGCTATTCCTTATGCTCCACAAGCATGTGAAACCAAATGATAATTGACTTTCTCTGCTTGACTTATTTCACTCTGCATAATCTCTTCCAGTCCCATCCATATTGATACAAAAGTTGGGTATTCATCCTTTCTGATGGAGACATAAAATTTCATAGTACATATGGACCATATCTTCATTATCCTTCCGGCTATTGAAGGGCATTTTGGCTCTCTCCACACTTTGGCGACCGTGACCATTGCTGCTATGAACATTGGGGTACAGATGGCCCTTCTTTTCAGTACATCTGTATCTTTGGGGTAAATACCCAGTAGGGCAATTGTGGCATCGTAGGGAAGCTCTATTTTTAATTTCTTAGGAATCTTCACACTGTTTTCCAAAGTGGCTGCACCAACATACATTCCCAACAACAGTGTAAGAGGGTTCCCCTTTCTCCAACACACGTTGTTTACTGTCTTATTAATTTTGGCCATTCTAACTGGTGTAAGGTGTTATCTCAATGTGATTTTGATTTGAATCTCCCCGATGGCTAATCATGATGAACATTTTTTCATGTCTGATAGCCATTTGTAAGTCTTTTCTGGAGAAGTGTCTGTTCATGTCTTCTCCCCATTTTTTGACATGATTATCTGTTTTGTGTGTTTTGAGTTTGTGGAGTTCTTTATAGATCTTGGATATCAGCCCTTTGTCTGTAGTGTCACTTGCAAATATCTTCTCCCATTCCGTGGGTTGCCTCTTCATTTTGTTGACTGTTTCCTTTGCTGTGCAGAAGCTTTTGATCTTGATGAAGTACCAAAAGTTCATTTTCACTTTTGTTCCCTTTGTCTTTGGAGACATGTCTTGAAAGAACTTGCCATGGCCAATGTCGAAGAGGCCTATGTTCTCCTCTAGGATTTTGATAGATTCCTGCCTCGTGTTGAGGTCTTTTATCCATTTTAAATTTATCTTGGTGTATGGTGTAAGAGAATGGTTGAGTTTCATTCTTCTACACATAGCTGTTCAATTATCCCAGCACTATTTATTGAAGAGACTTTTCCCCACTATATATTTTTTCCTGCTTTGTCAAAGATTATTTGACCATGGAGTTGCAGGCCCATATCTGGGCTCTCTACTCTGTTCCACTAGTCTATGTGTCTGTTTTTGTGCCAGTACCATGCTGTCTTGGTGATCACAGCTTTGTAATAAAGCTTGACATCAGGTAACATGATGCCCCCAGTTTTGTTTTTCTTTTTCAACGTTTCCGTAGCAATTTTGAGTCTCTTCTGGTTCCATACAAATTTTAGGATTGATTGTTCCAGCTCTTTGAAAAATGCCGGTGGAATTTTGATCAGGATGGTATTGAACATATAGATGGCTCTAAGCAGTATAGACACTTTAACAATGTTTATTCTTCCAATCCATGAGCATGTACTACTACTCTTCCATCTTTTTGTTTCTTCTACAATTTCCTTCATGAGTGTTCTGTATTTCAAGTACAGATCCTTTACCTCTTTGGTCAGGTTTATTCCTGGGTATCCTATGGTTCTTGGTGCTATAGTTAATGAAATTGATTCTCTAATTTCCCTTTCTATATTTTCACTGTTAGTGTATAAGAAAGCAACTGATTTCTGTACATTGATTTTGTATCCTGCCACATTACTGAATTGCTCTATGAGTTCTAGTAGTTTGGGGGTGGAGTCTTTGGGTTTTCCATATCAAGTATCATGTCATCTGTGAAGAAAGAGTTTGGCTTCTTCTTTGCTAATTTGACTACTTTTATTTTTGTTGTTGGTGTTGTTGTTGTCTGATTGCTGTTGCTAGGACTTCTAGTACTATGTTGAATAACAGTGGCAAGAGTGGATATCCTTGTCGTGTTCCTGATCTCAAAGGGATGGCTATCAGCTTTTCCCCATTAAGGATTATTTCAAAGAAAGATTTTATCAAGTTGAGGAATGTTCCCTCTATCCCTATACTTTGAAGCATTTTAATCAGGAACAGATGCTGTATCTTGTCAAATGCTTTTTCTGCATCAATTGAGAGGACCTTGTGGTTCTTCTCTCTCTCTTATTGATTTGTGCTATCTCATTGATTGATTTGTGAATGTTGAGTCATCCTTGCATCCCAGGGATAAATCCCACCTGGTCCTGGTGGATAATCTTTTTAATGTACTGTTGGGTCCTATTAGTTAGGATCTTGTTGAGACACTTGGCACCCCTGTTATTCAGAAATTTTGGTCTGAAATTCTCCTTTTGGTGGGGTCCTTGCCTGGTTTGGGGATCAGGGTAATGCTGGCTTCATAAAAAGAGTCTGGAAGTTTTCCTTCTGTTTCTATTTTTTGAAACAGTTTCAGGAGAATAGGTATTATTTCTTCTTCGAATGCTTGGTAGAATTCTCCAAGGGATCCATCAAGTCCTGGGCTCTTGTTTTTTGGGAGGGTTTTTGATCACTGCCTCAATCTCATTACTACATATTGGTCTATTCAGGTTGTCAATTTCTTCCTGATTCAGTTTCAGAAGTTTATAGTTTTCCAGGAATGCATCCATTTCGTCTAGGTTGCTTAACTTATTGGCATATAACTGTTGATAATAATTTCTGATGATTGTTTATATTTCCTTGGTGTTAGTTGTGATCTCTCCCTTTTCATTCATAATTCTATTAATTTGGGTCCTCTCTCTTTTCTTTTGGATTAGTTTCAACCATGGTTTATCAATCTTATTGATTCTTTCAAAAAAAAAAAAAAACAGCTTCTAGTTTCATTAATGTGTTCTACGTATCCCTAGTTTCTATCTCATTGATCTCTGCTCTATCTTGATCATTTCCCTTGGTTGGCTTAATTTGTTGTTGATTCTCCAGTTTTTTTAAGGTGTAAAGAGAGCTGGTGTATTCTGGATTTTTCCTTTTTTTTTTTTTTTTTTTTTTGAGGGTGGCTTGGATGGCTATGTATTTCCCTCTTAGGACTGCCTTTACTGTATCCCATAGGTTTTGGAGCTAAGTGTCTTCATTCTCATTGTTTTCCATGAATTTAAGTTCTTCTTTGATTTCCTCGTTGACCCAAACATTCTTAAGCAGGGTGATCTTTAGCTTCCAAGTGTTTGAATTCCTCCCAAACTTTTTCTTCTGGTTAGGTTCCAGTTTCAAGGCATTGTGGCCTGAGAATATGCAGGGAATAATCTCAATCATTTGTTATCAGTTGAGCCCTGATTTGTGACCCAGTATGTGGTCCGTTCTGCAGGAAATTCCATGTGCGCTCGAGAAGAATGAGTATTCTGTTGTTTTAGGGTGGAATGTTCTGTATATATCGATGAGGTCCATCTGGTGCAATGTGTCATCCAGTGCTCTTGTTTCTTTATTGATTTTCTGCAAATTAAACTTTAAAAAGCATTATAAACCATTGTTTTTTGTGAAAAAAAATATTAGGGTTAGAACTTAAATCATATAGAGCCCCTAAATATCAATCAGTTTTGGTGTCTGTGGTAAGTGTTAGAGGCATATTCAGCCTCAGAGAAAAATATAATTTAAATTTGATAGTCAATGTTAGAACCCATAGAAATAATTACTTTCAATATTGTAAATTTAAAAAATAGTGTTTTCTTTGCTAATTCAAACATAAATTTAACAGATTTGATCCTCATGAAATTCATGATATCTTGATAATATTCTAGCTTGTTCTAGAAATGTCTAAAAGTCATTCCAAAATTAGTAAGAGATATGGACACATTCCATTGTATTCCTGTACATGTAAATAGGCCAACATTACTGTTATTTACAGAGAGTATATATAATCCATTTAGGACCACCTATCAAACTTTTACCATGGCACTATTGTTCAAGGTGATTATATTTAAGAGCCACAATTTCTATGATTCTATTTATACTGCCAGAATATTATGTGCAAGATACAAAAAGAGAAACCCCCCAACCAGAGACATATTAAGAGAATATGCCAATATTATCCTAAATAATATCCCAAACTGTTAGTTATCAGGAAAAAGAATAACACTGAGAAAGGAGAAAACATAAAGTGAGAAATACACAGAGAGAAAATAGATGGCATTTGGAAAATGAGAATAATTTACACAATTTTCTATTTTTAATTTTTTTCAGGAACTTCCTATCTATGAATGGATATTATATTTGTAAACTCAACATGTAACATACCCATCCTGTGCCTGGGGTGCCTGGGTTGCTTAGTCGATTACACATCCAACCCTTGATTTCAGTTCCCGAGATCAAGCCCAGTGTGGGACTCTACACTGCGCATGAAGCTGGCTTAAGATTCTCTCCCTCCCTCTCACTCTGCCCAGTCCCCTTTAAAAAAAAATAAGTTTGGGGACTCTTTTTACATGTCTCCAATATATGAACAACTTAGAAGGTTTTTTTCCAGTCCATATGCAAAAGAAAAAAAAAAAAACCCACAAACAAACAAACAAAGCCCCTAGACACAGACCTTACAACTGCGAAGATCATGGATATAACTAGAAAACCTCTAAGGAAACATAGGAGATAATCCATGTGACTTCCAGTTTGGTGATGAGCGTGGTCTGCGAAAGAAAAACATTGATCAGACTTTATTAAACTTAAAACCTTTGTCCTCTAAAAGACACTGTTGAGGGAATCAAAAGACAAGCCAGAGACAGGGAGGGAATATTTTGAGCACATATCTGATAAAGGACTTGTATCCAAAACATGCAAAAAGCTCTTAGAATTCAATAATAAGGGAAAAATGAAAAATGGTTAAAAGATCTGAACAGTCACGTCCTCAGACAAGATACACAAATGGTGAATAAGTATGAAAAGATGTTTAATATTATTTGCCGTTAAGGAATTAAAATTCAAACAAAAAAGAGATACCACTACATCCCGTAAGAATGACAACAACAACAAAATCCCCGAGAACTTGACAGGACCAGTTGTCGGGAAGAGGCAGAGCACGAGGGACGTCCTTCGCGGCCGGCCGACCCGACGGGCTCACCTGTTCCGAAGACAGGCGGTTTCCCAAGCCGAGCGCGGCTCTCCCCGCGGTCCGGCGGCAGCTCCTGCAGGTTCCCGCGCGGGGTTTGGAAACACCCCCGAGCCCGCAGGCGCAGCGGCGCAGCTTTGCGGAGAGCCGTGGAGGCTGGGGTGAGCGGCCGTCCCTGGCGAGGGCGGACAGACCGACGGCGGCAGCCCACGCTGCGCGCTGTCATCCCGCAACGGCGAGAAACGAGCCGCGCGGCCCCGACAGGACGGACACCTCGGTGCGCGCTGTCGTCTGAGGAGCCGACGCGAAAGGCGACCGCGCTGGGGTCCGAGCGTGCGACGCACCGGGACCCGCCAAAAGTGCAGCGGGAAGGTCGCTGTGGCCGGGCTTCTGGGGACTTGAAGAGGGTCGGACACTCGAGGCGCGAGGGGTGGCTTGGGGCGCGAAACTACTCTGCGTTCTTCTGCCGGTCGACGACGACTCCGTGCACTTGTCAAAACCCAGACTCCGCAGTTCTGTGAAGAGTGCGCTTGAACCCACAGAAATGGAAAAAACAATTCTGGATGTCAGAGGATCCCAGGACGGAACGCAGAGTGTGATAAAGCAGTTGAGTTGTCTAATAAATTTATGAAATGACCTCATAATGAAAGCAATGAGGAAAGGACGCTGGCTTAAGTAGCTGTGACGTTCGGCAGGACGTGGAAAATTAAAGGCAAAAGAAACTGCGCGCGGTACTCCTGTCCTCCGTGTTAGGAATTCTACCGCTGCTCTACGGTTACTGGGCTTGCACAGTCACGCAAATGGACGGCGGATAAGGAGCCGCATTTCTCACTGTTGTAGCAGGAGGTTCAGATAAACGAGGGAAGGAGGCAAGAATAATCATCCTAAAACAGAGCAGAACTTGGGGGAAAAGTTTCTCTGAATAATTTTGATTGGTATTGATAAACTTTACTAAAATAAGTTTTTGTATAAAAACGGCTCTGACAAATTACTTTGGGTCACTTTTCTAATATTCAAACCTAATTCCTTTATTCCTTTTACTAAATACTCAAACCTTAATTCCTTTTTTTTTTTTTTCCAAAGTTCTCTTGGAAAACACACAAATACTGCCTCCTTTTGGGGCACTTCAAAATCTAAATTAATTATGCTAATTATCTCATGCAGGTTGTGACCTAATTAAATTTAATTAGTTGGTCTTGTTAAGTCTAAACATCATCCTCTGGGAGATTTTACCTTTTGGGTAAACTTAGGTGGGGTGTCGAAGTGCTAACTTACCCTAACATATTCTAAGTAGTAATAATATCACATGTACTTGTTCAGGTGGAGCGCGGAGAGTCACCTAACAATTGATTTTCCCTTTATCCACTGATTTTGTTAAAATGTAGGTTTCTGGTGGAAATTTGCTAAGGTAAATGTCAAGGTTTTAAATAGTAATTAAATCCTTCTATTTAGATTATAGTCACAAAAAATGTAAAGCAAGGATAAATAATGTGACTTAAACTCTTAACTGCTTAACAGAATGTTTATATGCTTATTAATTTTTCAGTTATTCCTGGAATGTTGTTACGTGTACTGTAGAGTCAGTCTTCGTCTTTGTGACATTTCCGTTCCCCGGTTTTCTTCTTGGCTCCCTTGCAATTAGCACTTTAAGGGTTCTGCCCTAGTTTCACTGTCCTTTCCCTAATGCTCTCCCAGAGAGACTTGATCTACTCTACAGATGACTGTAATTACTACGTAGGGCCAGAAAACGCTCATACCTTTACTTTTCATCTTGAACTTGACCTTGCACTTTACACGTGTCCAACAACCAGCTAACATGGCCACATGGGCTACACATAGTCATCAAAACTCGGCAGGTTCAGCACTCTGCTCCCGTGCCCTACCTACTCTCATTGCCATATTCTGGTCCCAATCATTTCTCGTCCGGACCATTTCAGTAACCTGGTCTCAGCTCTTCTTGTCTCCACTGCCCACCCACCCCATCGCTGTCTCCTCGGACAGCTCCGAGTGATTACCTAGTTCACTCAGTTTGAAGTTTGAGTCGTGTCATTTCCCCCCTTTGCCTGGAATCCAGAAATCACTGTCCATCACCTCAAAATGGAGTCTCAGCAGCCCAGCAAGAGTCCCCATCTAGACGCCCTTCTCCGAGCAAGGCTCCCTTTTGAACATGTTCTCTGATTTTGCCAGGACAGACTCCCTGACGCAGCTGTTACGGTCTCGCACTTCTCTTGAGTTTGTGGATGCTGCCCTCTATGCTTCTCATGTTCTCCTCAACTTTTCAATGGTTTTTATATGCAGGTAGTATTGTATTCGATGCTAAGAATAAGGAAAAATGGTTTAAGCAAGGCAGATATGAAGAGAGAAAATCAGAAAATCCCCCAAACCATTGTCTTTATCCTCTCCCTTTCTGTTTCCACTAGCAATGCAACAATAGGATGCGTTTAAAAGATGCATCATACATTCCAGACTTTGTCAGTCAGTATACATGCATACATTCGTAGACATACACACACATTTTAGCGATTTGAGTTTTTTTCTTTTAACAGTATGCATTTGCTTATTTCATGCCAACACTTGCATGTTTTTTTCTTTAACATTAGGAGTAAACCTTATAGTACATGAAATACAATTTTATCATTTTTCTATTAGCAGACACTTGATGTTTTTCTTCTAATTTATCATTATTATAATGCATGAGTAGTATTGTCTTTCTACTAATCAAATCTACTCTAGTAAAAAATAAATCCATTCTGATAATGTGCCTTCTACAAATATCCATTGCTTACAGGTTTAATATATATCTGTATATAGCATTTTCTATTTTAAAAACTCCTTAAGTAGCTTTATGTAAATTAATTTCCCCCATCTTTTAGAAATAACCTGTGACACTAACTACTTAAGAGAACTGGTGAGCAATCGCATGCACGTTTGCTAGACGTATACTCTTAAATTATTTTTTCTAAGTTTCAAGTTTGTCTAATTTTTGAAAATGATTTCAGTTAAACAACAAAATGTGATAATTATTTAATGCTGTTTTGGTTAGATTATTGTAAGAATATTATAATTATATATAATATACAATACTACAAATAAGTGATATGTAAGACCTGGCATATATTAAATATGTTTGATAATTATTAGATGTTGAATACAATAAGAAGGAAAAGAAAAACATGTTTTTGTATGTAGAGAAAAATATTGATCTTTATTCATTTCATTAGCTCTGCTGTGTACATCAAAGTGCCATGAGCTTTTGCATGTGTATGTTATGTTCTCAGTTGGCAAAATTGTAAATTTTACTAGGGTTTGTTTAAAAAATAAACTGGAACTTTATCAAAATAAAAACTGTGCCGTGAAGGAAA
Source organism: Enhydra lutris kenyoni (assembly GCF_002288905.1). Taxonomy (NCBI): domain Eukaryota; kingdom Metazoa; phylum Chordata; class Mammalia; order Carnivora; family Mustelidae; genus Enhydra; species Enhydra lutris. Next base: position 1,016,848 of record NW_019154085.1, read on the forward strand.
CAACCAACAAAACTAAAAGGTAACCTACTGAATGGGAAAAGATACTTGCAAATGACATATCTGATAAAGGGTTAGTATCCAAACTCTATAAACAACTTATCAAACTCAGCACCCCAAAATTTAAAAAATAAGCAGAAACTATGAATAGACAGTTTTCCAAAGAAGACGTACAGATGGCCAGCAGATACAGGAAGAGATGCTCAACATCACTGGTCATTAGGGAAATGCAAATAAAAACATTACACCTGTCGGAATGGCTAAAATCAACAGTACAAGAAACAACAGGCACTGGCCAGAGTATGGAAAAAAGGGAACCTTCTTGCTCTGTTGGTGGGAATGAAAACTAGTGCAGCCACTCTGGAAAACAATATGGAGGGTTCTTAAAAAAGTTAAAAGCTAGAAATAGATCTACCCTATAATCCAGCAATTGCATTATGAAGTATTTGCCCAAATACAAAAGTACAAATTCAAAGAGATATATGCACCCCAGTGTTTTAGCAGCATTATCTACAATAGCCAAATTATGGAACGAGCACGAATGTCCACTGACTGATGAATGGACAAAGAAGATGTGTACGCATGCGCACACACACACACACACACACACACACGCACATATTAATCAGCCATAAAAAAGAAAGAAATTTTGCCATTTGCAATGATCTGGATGGCGTTAGAGAGTAGAGTGCTAAGTGAAAACGCAGTCAGAGAAAGACAAATACTGTGTGATTTCACACATATATGGAATTTAAAAAACAAAACAAATGAACAAAGTGGGGGAAAAAGAGAGAGAGAGGCAAACTGAGAAATGGACTCTTAACTGTAGGGAACAAATTTGTGGTTATGAGAGGGGAAGTGAGGGAAGGGGATGGGTTAAATAGCTTAAATAGGATTAAGGAGGGCACTTTTGTGATGAGTGCTGGGTGTTGTATGGAAGTGTTGAATCACTATATTGTACACCTCAAATTAACATTACATCTGTATTTAACTGGAATTTAAATAAAAACTTTAAAAAAGAAACAGGAGGTTTAAACCATGTATAACCACAATTTTAAGGATCAGTAAACAGAGGCAAATACTGCAAAAAATAAATAAAAACTAAAAAAACTTAAGAGGTGAGAGTAAACATCTAAAAAAAATATATCGGAAAAACAAATAAGTTTGACAATATGGATAACCACAAATTTTCAAATAAAAAAAGCCGTCCTGTGTTTACTACAGAAGATCTAAATTTAACTAAAAATTAATAAACTTTAAATAACTAAATATCCTTTTAGCCTTCTATGGATGTGAAGATGTTTCAGCGTATCAGTATTGCTGAGCAAGAATGGTGATATTGATGGTTTGCATTTTGTTTGTGAGATAGGGAGACTCTTCCCTTTGGACCGTTTCCTTAGCAATACTGTGCCTGGGGAACAGAAGAGTGTAAGTGGCCCCAGCCAGTACGGCAGATTATGCCTTCTGGTTCCAACATCTTCTGTGCAGACATAGGTAATTCTTGATTATAGAGAGAAAGAACGGCTGCTGTGACCCTGCAGAGGCAAGTAAATCTCTGTTCAACCTTTTCAGGTATTACCAAGGGGCGGCCTTTGGCTGGAATGCAGATCCCTGCTTTAATGCTGCTACTATATTGTACTCTTCCCTGAACTAAACCAAAGATTCATAAACATTCGTAAGTCATTTTGATGCCTACGAGTTTTCTTTAGCAATTGAATCCCATCTGAAACTTCTAATTAATTTATCTAATAACTCTTACAGAAAGTGATGTTTGAATTTTATCACCGGTAGTGTATGGTTCCTCTACTTTTCTGAACAGTGATAGCACTTAGATACTACTTAGTTATGATATTAAACATCACCTAATGCTGTTGAAAAAGTTATCAAGTAGTTTTTACTCATTTTGAACCTTGAATTTTATAGAATACAGAGAACACTCCACATTTTTGGTTGGTTTTGCAAAATTTTTTCGTAATCAAGATATTATAATAACAATTGAAAGAAACACATGAAAGTTTTTTTAATGATTATGTCAATAACAGTGGCAAAGTTTTTCTTAAAAAGTTAAATATGTTATAATTATAGAACCAGACCACTTATGATTCAGTTAATGCTTAGTTTCTCTGAAATACATTGACCAATAATCGTTAGTTTGACATTGGCTATAAGTCTTTCCCATGAAGAATTCTTTTCTAATCTAACATGAGGGCTCTACTATTAAAATACTTTATTGATATCATATATGTATTAATTAGAAATACCTTTAAAAACCATGCTGACCTCTGTATTCAGGTAGGATAGAGTAGGTCTGCTAAGAATAATCTGAAAAGCTGAGTAAATACTTAAAAACACAAATATGGGGGCACCTGGGTGGCTCAGTGGGTTAAAGCCTTTGCCTTCAGGTCGGGTCATGGTCCCAGAGCCCTGGGATCGAGCCCCACATTGGGCTCTCTGCTCAGCAGGGAGCCTGCTTCCTCCTTTCTCTCTCTCTGCCTCTCTGCCTACTTGTGATCTCTGTCTGTCAAATAAATAAATAAAATCTTAAAAAAACCCCACAAATATGTATACATATCTCCACATGTGTGTGAAAACATGCATATATTTACACATGTGTTTGTACATACAGATGGAGATCTACAACTGTATCAATAGAAAGTAAAATTCTAGAGAGTCTTTCATAGTTGATTTGGATCTCTTCACTGTCCCTGGGTACATTTATTAATCCTTTGCCTTGCCTAGAAGCTGAAATTCTGGGATAGACACAGGAAGAAGTCTGCTACTAAGGGAGAGAAAAACCCACCGAAGCTTTTTATAAGTACATGGGGCTGGATGGCGATGTTGGCGGGGTGGGGAGGACAAGAAAACAAGCAAAACACCCTCAGTGCTCCATGCTGTGTAATACTGCCTCAAAGAGACGTGTCTTCAAGATAAGGACACAAGTGACATGAAAAATGTAGGGATGAATGAAGATATACTAGTAAAATCGAGGCAAGGAAACAAACATGAGGGTAGCTTTACTACTATTGGAAAAAGCGGGCTTCAGGTAAGGAAGAATTTCTGGAGATGAAGAAGAATTTTGCACTATGGTAAACAAGTCAGCATATTCCAAATCTGCTTGCATTCAATAATGTGGTTTCAAAATGAATAAAACAAAAATCAATGGAATTAAAAGGAAAAATGGACAAGTTTATAATCAAACTAGAAGACACTAGTAAATTTCACTGGATACCTGGTAACAATAAGGAGACAAAACCTGAATTATTAATTTTCTATGCTATAGGAGATTAGAAGAGCTAACAAACACTTGCAAATTGCTGTGTGTATGATATACTATCCCTGATGGCCTCAGAATTCACATTATTTTCAAACTGAAGGATCATTTATCAAAACTGGACAAATGGTGGCATATGAAGAAAACCTCAACAAATTGTATTTATTTTTTAAAAGATTTTATTTATTTATTTGACAGAGAGAGAGAGAAAGATCACAAGCTGGGCGAGCAGGAGAGGTAGAAGCAGGCTTCCTGCCGAGCAGAGAGCCCGATGCAGGACTTGATCCCAGGACCCTGGGATCATGATCTGAGCTGAAGGCAGATGCTTAACTGACTGAGCTATCCAGGTGCCCCATACTCAACAAATTTTAAAGGATTGAAATAGTTTAGATTATGTGCTCTGAATAGAGTGGAATTAGGAAAAACTTAGTGACAAAATAATTAGGATATCCCCCAACTACCAAGAAACTAAATAATGTACTTATAAATTATCCATGGTCACAGAAAAAAATCACAATGAAAATTTAAAAATTGTTTAATCTCAATGAAGAAAAGATATATCAAACTTGTTGAATGCAGCTAACATATTGCTCTGAAGGAAATTTGTAGTTTCAAATGCATAAATGAGAAAAAAATACAATTTTCTGAATTTCTAACTCAAGAAGGAAGGTAAAGAACAGAAAATTACACATAGTATAATATAAAAGGAAAAAATTAAAAGCTAAAAGTACAAATTATTGGAAAAAAGTGTAATGCAGAAAATTTGGAAGTCAAGCTTCAGCTCTCTTTTAACCAAAATAGGTGAAATTTGTAGAAATGCTCATTAAGGGGAAAAAAAAACAAAACACAAAAAAACACAGTGCCAAAACCTGGCAAGGATACAGCAGGAAGACTAAATGAGAACAATCTCTCTCATGAATATAGAAGCAAAACATTAGAGAAGTAAATCCAGAGCTACATGAAAACAATGATTTGAGCACTGAACTCCTGAAACTAGTGATAGAACAGAAAAGGAAATTTGAAAGGATGCGGAAGAATGGAAATACCAGTGAAGTGTATGCAACGGATGATTCAGCTGCTAAAATCAGTCAACATAGTTCAGAATATTAACCAAAGAAGGAAGAAAAATCATTTGAACTTCTCAGTATATGTAGAAAAGCATTTGGTAAAATTCAGCAACCATTTATTCAAAGAAAAAGAAAAACCAAACAAAAGTTTCTTAGGAAACGAGAATAAATGTGATCAAAAAGCTGTCAGAGACAACCAGCAAATTACCTCCAGGAACCGTTGTGTGTAAAGCGACACACTAGCCCCTGAGACCCATTATAATCTATAACAATTTAACAGTGAGCTAGCGATGCAGTGATGTATATACATAAAAGAGAGAATTGTGTTTAGAGCCTGACTCCTGCATATATCATCACATCATTTATGATAATGTTACTGTGCAGTGGACAAAGAATGGTCTTCTTTATTTTTTAATAGAATTTATTTTCGAGCGACACTTGTGTGGCTCAGTTGGTTAAGCATCTGATTCTTGATCTCAGCTCAGGTCATGATCTCAGGGTCGTGAGACGGAGCCCTGTGTCAGGCTCTGTGCTCGGTGGGGAGTCTGCTTGAGACTCTCTCTCTCCCTCTGCCTCTGCCCTTCCCCTCCCACGTACAACTTCCTCTGCTATCGACAACCTGTACCACACTGGTTACCTTTGTTATAATCAGTGGAACTTCACTGACACATCAGTAGCGCCCGAAGTCCACAGTTTAGACCTCATTCTTGGAGTCTTGTATTTTCTGTGGAGTAGGACAAAGGCATAATGTCACACACCCACACTGTAGTATCATGCAGAATAGCTTTCATGCCCTTGAAGTCCTTTGTTTACTCATCCCGTCCTCTTTCCTAGCCCCTGGCAATGAATCTTTCCACTGTCTTTGTAGTTTTGCCTTTTCCAGAGTGTCATACAGCTGGAATCATACGGTGTGTAGCTTGGCAAGGGTATGGAACAGCAGGAACTTCCATTCATTGCGGGTGGGAATGCAAGATGGTACAGCCACTTTGGAAGACAGTTTCTTACAAGACCAGACATACTGTTACTCTATGATGCGTCAGTCACACAATTTGCTATGATACCAAAATGCACTGGAAGGCTACAAAACTTGCGCACAGTTCTCTAATAATATGTGTGCTTTAAAGTGTTTTGAAATGTTAAAGTTTTCTATGAATTTGCCCCTTTCATTTCAATCTTCAAATTTATTGAAATAAAGTTGTTGTAATATCCTCTCTAAAAAAAAAAAACCTGCGCACAGATGTTTACAGCAGCTTTATTTAAACTGACAAAATTTGGAAGCGTCTAAGATGTCCTTCAGCAGGTGAAGGAATGAATAAATTGTATTGTATTTAGACAATGGCATATTATTTAGTGTTAGAAAGAAATGAGCTGTCAAGCCATGAAAAGACTTGTAGGAACATTAAATGCAAATTACCAAGTAAAAAAAGTCAATCTGAAAAGAACGGTCTTTTCAATGAATGGCATTGAATGGGCGAGGGGGTTCTTAAGTAGGAAAGAAATTTACTAAACATAAAAGAAAGAAAAATAATAAATTGAACTTCATGAAAAGTTTTGTTACTCAAAAAAAGAAAACCATTTGAAGTATAAAAAGTCAGGACATAGAATGATCAAGTGATATTGGCTATACATCTACCTTTAAAAGAAGAGTGAGAATCCCAAGTATGATAAAGCTCTAGATATGTAAAAATAAAAATGAAAATGACAAGAAATACAGACCATGGGAAAATGATACTTTGAAAAAATTCTACAGATCAGAATGGCTAAAATGAAAATGAGTGACCCTGTCAACTTTCACAGCTCTGTTATATGTCAACTTGTCTAGGTTGAAAGTCCCTCTCAGAGTTCACCTTTGTGTTTGTTTCTGAATAAGGTGGGCCATAAAAGAGCTGCTTGAGTGAGATTTTGAGGTTGATTATAAAGCCATAGCCATTTCGTAACTTGTACATGTCACTTACCTGCTGATTCACCTTGACATCATAAACAGCGACTTGGCCGGCAAATGTCCACCTTCCATTGGAATCTCCCTTCACTTTTCTGACTCCGGGGCCATATGTATGTGTTGACTTTAATGATTAAGTGTGGGAGGCCATGGTAAGGCTTGAGACAGGACCAAACCAGGCCCTGATTTGTGCCTCCTTTAAAGGCTGAATAGCCGAACAAAAGGCTTAGGTCGATAAAGTCGAGTAGCACTGAGAAAGGGTCTGGGCTATGTGTTGTGCGCTCGCCTACGTGACTTCCCACACGTTTGCTAGTCAGATAGAGACGACTTGGCCGGGGTCAGAAATTCTTGGCTGGTCCTTGCTGTCCTTGCACGGGCTATAGACTACACCACTGTAAGACTGTGCTGTGCTTACATAAACTATGTCTTGAGTGGCCTTGAAGTCAGTACATCTGGCGCTAGAGGGTCTGCTTTTGGTGCTTGGGAAACAGATAATGGGAAAGCTTGAAGGATTTTCTGTGCATGTTGCAAACTCTTTAGTAATCAGCTAAAAATAGATACTTTCTTATGATTGTTTCTGTTAGCTATATAACGCCTTGCTGCCTTGAATAAAATCGGCACTATTGGACATCCTCCTTGGTGCTGCTCCTGCCCCCATCTCTTTGTCTCTTAATTTCTTTTCAGCATCCTCTTACCCTCTCGACCCTGGTCAATTTGTCGCACCGGCCAAAACAATTAAGGCCCTTGGTTCTGCAGGACAGCCCCCCCACCTACCTTCCTACTCCCAGGGCTTCTAACTTGTCCACCAGGTGTTTGTGAAAATGAAAGAACTGGAACTCCTGTACCTTGCTGACAGGACTATGAGTTAGAACCACTACTAACTGGTCTGCCAAATCTGTTGTGACCCAGAAATTTTATTTCTTGCTGTAACTCATCAGAACAACACTACATATGTATGAAATATTCACAGTTCATAGTATTCGTAATAAATAGTAACTGGGTCTACCTCCATGTCCATCAACACTAGAATTGGTAAATAATCTAAGGTATTTTAATAAAATTGCATTCTGTACAGAGATGAGAATAAACAAATCATTATTTTATGCACAGAAATATAATGTTGAATAAAACATAATAAAACATAATGTTGAATAAGATCAATCAGGAGACAGTACAGTACTCTTTTATTTCATTTAACTCGAGCTCTGAGACAAGCCCAGTGTGTCTACAGAGTTAGAAATCACAATCGTAGTTACTTTTGGAACAGTAACGGTTATTCGTGTGAACATGGAGGGGACCTTTTCTGAAGCAAATAATATTCTCAAATCTTGTGCTAGTTTGCCTGAGTGTGTTTATGTAGTTTGTGAGAATTTATTTTATCTATCAAAATACTTCATAAAGTTTGCAAAGAATATAGGAAAAACTGGTGTGTGTGTGCGTGCGTGCGTGTGTGTGTATATGCGTGTGTGTGCGTATGCGTGTGTGTGTGCGTGTGTATGTGCACGTGTGTGTTGACCCTCACTGCGTCTCGATGCAGGGGTAGCCTTGAAGGGATCAGTGTGGCCTTTCAAGAAATGAGGAGCTTGTCTGCTCTATGGGTCTAAGGAAAAATAAGACTGACTTGCTGTTTTTTATAGCTCGAAGCAGGGGACAGAGCCAAAGAAAGACACTAATACTCTTTTTTTTTTTTTTAAAGATTTTATTTATTTATTTGACAGACAGAGATCACAAGCAGGCAGAGAGGTAGGCAGAGAGAGAAGAGGAAGCAGGCTCCCTGCTGAGCAGAGAGCCCGATGCGGGGCTCGATCCCAAGACCCTTGAGATCATGACCTGAGCCGAAGGCAGCGGCTTAACCCACTGAGCCACCCAGGTGCCCCACTAATACTCTTTTTTGGTAAAGATTTTATTTATTTTTTGCCAGACAGAGAGAGAGAGAGAGCACAAGCAGGGGAGCAGCAGGCAGAGGGAGAAGCAGGCTCCATCCCAGCCCCCGGAATCCGGGCCTGATCCAGCCGGGTGCTCCCGTGTCGAGAAAGGAAAGTCTTTGCTGTGCCACGAGCGAATGACCCGACAGAAAGTCAAAATTAAGGCGGTGTGGAAATGGATGGAAACGTTCTGGCTCCTCAGCGCCCTGTTGGAGACGTGGGCAGGGAAACTTCTCACCAGGGGCCGGAGACACCATGGCCTGCCATCGTGTCATGTCCCGCTGAGAGCTGGAGAGACAGTTGTGACCGCAGCTGAGGCACTTGCAGTCCTGGAGTCTGTGCCCTCCTGGGCGTTGGCCTAACTGTGGTCTGAGGGTGAGGAAGCAACGGAGAGAAAATTTCACTTGAATAAAACCAAGCGCCCTGTTGTCCGCACTGTTGTATCTCCTACAGAAACCTGGTCACGGTTGACACTAGGTCATCTTTCCTTTTGTCACCCATTCCACCATTTATTTCCCTTGAAAACATTAATTTCATAGAAATTCACTTCTCAGCACTCGCAAATATTCTGATGCCTAAAATAAGTTGACGTAAGAATTAGAAATTTCCGTGCTTCTCACAGAAGACCTTGAGCCTGATCAACATACATTCCTCCAGCATTCACCAAGGCTGAGGAAAATAAATCCACATAATTTGTTCTTAAAATGCCTTCTTGAAAATATTGTAGGAACCAGAAAAACTTGCAAATGATTTTAAATCTGATTTTAATCAGTTGTGTGGCCTTGGGCAACTTATTTCCCTTCTGTATCACCTTCTCCAAATTGTTTTTGTTCACAATCCAGGAGAAAAGTGACTCCTTGTTCAGATAAATTTTTAAAAAATATAAATTTTAAAAAAAGAAAAAATTTTAAAATATTATGTTAAAAAACAGGATTAATTGTGGGAAAATTTCAGAATTTTTAGCACATCATTTTGCAATATGAACTTCTACCCAAGGAATTTACAATGCAACATCTCTCGGACTTTTTAAACATAAATTCCATTTTTCATAGAACACATATAATTTCGGTTTTCTTTTGGGAAAGGACGTTAACAACATTGTTTTAGTACAAACTGTAAATTGTTACATAAAATCATTACAAAAATATTTTCTAAAAATGATTTAAAAGCCCAAGAAGACTAGGTTTCATTGGTAGATTAGTCGCCTAAATAAAGACTAAGAAATGGCTTTATTTTGCCATTTCAACTGAATGTTCAATTGTATAAAATAGAGCAACCACATCTAGTTAAAGGACAATTACTTGTCAGTCGCATCGTTGTATCATGATAATCAAAGTCTGCTTCTGAGAGAAACTAGCAGCCCGTTAACCCACACTGAGCTATTAGTGAAGGAATTGGTAAGATACTCATTTACATCAAGAGCTAAGGAGATTTGTCTGTATTTCATGCATGAGCTCAATGTATTTTTTTTAAAAGATTTTATTTACTTATTTGAGAGGAGTGAATGAGAGAGAGAGAGCACGAGAGGGGGAGGGTCAGAGGGAGAAGCAGACCCCACACCAAGCAGGGAGCCTGACGCTGGGCTTGATCCCTGGGCTCCAGGATCAAGGCCTGAGCCGAAGGCAGTCGCTTAACCCACTGAGCCACCCAGGTGCCCCTAGAGTTCAATGGATTCATTATCAAAGTTTTGTGGGTATATTGGTCACTTGTTCCAAGTTATATTTTCTTAGATTATTTATAAGTTTAATTATCTCTTCTGTTGTTCATATTATAGTGAAGATTTCACATAGTATTTGTAGACTTTATTTTTTTAATTTTTTATAAGTTTTAAAAGATTTTTTATTTATTTGAGAGCGAGCACCAGCACACATATGGGAGCAGGGGGAAGGGGAGAGGGAGGAGCAGACTCCCTGGGGAGCAGAGAGCCTAGGGAGTCACTGCAGGGCTCGATCTCAGGACCCTTGGATCACGGCTTGAGGCCAAAGCAGACGCTTATCTGACCGTGCCACCAGGCACCTCTGCACTGTAGACTTTAAAAGAATATGCTTTAACAGTGACAAATTGATTTATACTAACTGATTTAGAAGGTTTTAAAACTGTATTTTGTCTTTTATTTCGTAATGGGTTCTCATGGTGAGGACAGTGACGCTGAATATTTCCTGTTTTTTAACTCAGGGAACACCATGGATGTTATTCCGCGCGATTGCATAGTAGACGGTCTGAGTCGTAATTACAAATTAACAGCCTGCAAAATAAATTCACCTCCTGGATGGTCTTATCTGGCCTTCATCTCATTCAGTTTTTATTTTAAATAAAACTTAAAAATAGAGGTATTTGAAATGGAAAACCACATGTGGTCCCTTTAGGCACACATGGCCAGTGGCAATAGCCAGCGGAGCGGAGTGGTGGCAGCCCCCTTAGAGGGGCACTGGCTCTCCAGTCCACACTGCGGTCCGCACGGTGCGTCCCACACATCATCCTCAGTCCTCTTCTCTCGTGTTTGCCTTTACTAGCCCCTTTGAGCTGAGTGTTTAGCCCCTGGTATCAATAATCTGAACAATAACAGCACGCAAAATACATGCTCTACATCTGAAAATGAGATATTTTCACTGGAAATAGGTTTGGTTTTAATTCCACAGTCTTGTGGTTTTAATTCCGGGTCGCTCCTTATTTGCTATCTACTAGTCGTCAAGTCATTAAAGTTCCACCGGCCTCAGAAGTGTCTTCTGGAAATGAGGGGGCGATTTTATGTCTCTTTGGCTATAAGAATCTACGAGCACCTAATCAATAGCTTTAAAAAAAATAGATTAAGCCTCAATTTAGAGTGATTCTTGAGACTTTAACTGATAAATGCCTCCTTCATTAGAAACTGCCAGCACATCGAATGGTCGTGCAGAGGTGCACACGCTGAGCAACTGTGCATGTATGAACACCGTCCACGAGCAAGGTTAAGTGTCTTTTGTTAACCTCAATTTGCCATACTGAGAATCTTTTAGTGAAGAAAAATTAAAAATGAGTATCTCCTGAAGGAATGAAATGGTTCTCATCCTGACTAAGTACCAAATGTTATCGTTCATTGATTCTGATTGCCAGGGTTCCCTAATCCTCTGCAAAATGAGGTGATGGGGGGTGGCTTAGTCACCTGAATTGTAGGATACATGCATAACCCGGGCGCCACTTTTCTGGAGAGATCCTCAGGCAGAAGGGCCACAAGTTCATAAAATTAAGTCCCCAAATATTCTGTAACTCATCTGAACTTTATTTTTTTCCAGAACAGCGCTGATTTGACTCATCATTTGTTGTTGTGTGGTCACTTTATCCTTCAAATTGTGTACTTTATCTCTTTTCCTGATCCCCTTATGTCTTGTTTCCATTCTTTTATTTTTGGTGAAATATGATATCGCAAGGACACTGTAGAGATTGCTCATTGCCGTTACTGTGGTGTAACCCCCACATTTGAACGTCCTTTGTATTTTGAATATCCTTGACAATGGTATGATTTGGGATGGGAGTGAGGTTTCCACTTTCCAACAGAAACCTGTGGTTCCAACCCCCCCCGACCTTTCCAACACACACACACACACACACACACACACACACACACACGGGCACTTCTACTTGCTGACATCCGGAACGCAGGCATGTGTCCTGCTCTCTTGGGCAGCACAGACACTAAAACCAGATGCGGCCTGTGAACTAAACGTGACCAGTTAGGTGCCCAGTCAGGTGCCCAGTCTGGAAGCGGGATCTGAAAGGAGTAGTGCAGAAGCTCACAAGAAAGGGACGACGTCCCCAGAGTCCGCTTCTGCCCTCCAGCCAGCGTCCGCTTCGGTGCGGCTTGCAGTCCTGCCCTAATTAACACTTTCTCTGGGATGCGAGAGTGACTGGTCCTTGCTGCTCAGCCATCTTCGTTTTTGCCAAATTTGAAACAAGTCTCTCAAGCTTTTCCATAGATCATCTGATCTATTTGATGACTTACAACACACTTCTCCTCAAATTTATTCAAAATCTCTCTCTGTTGCTTGTAACCAAGGACTTTGATATCAAACAACCTTTGCGGATTTATAGGGTTTGGCCCGACTTCTAAACACCACACACATTTGAACTTCTCCTAGGCTTGGCCGGGTGAATTCCAGCTTTTCTGCACGTTCATTCCCTAAGAAGTTAAGTCTGAAGCCCTAACGGCTGATGGAAAAAAAAAAAAAAAAAGGAAAGGAAAACAAGTAATACCACATTGATTAGCTTTTACTGCACAGTACACACCCACAGCATCTCAGAGACATGCAGTGAAAGTCACTTGTTTTTCATGCTTCTCTGGGTTGGTTCCAGCCTAGGTCGTCTAGGCTGTCTGACTCTGCTTCTGCCGACGCTAGGTCAGACTGGCTACTGCCACTCAGGGATTGGGATCTAGTCTGCTTTACATGTATTCATTCCAGACCTACGCGGTGGGGTGTCCAGAGGAAGTCATTCTTATAATATCGATGGAGACACGAGAGGGCAGGCAGAAACACACAATGCCTCTCAGGGCCTGGGCTGCAAACGCACATTATTGCTTCTGACCCTGTTCTGCTCCTCAACCAAGTCCAATGGCAGAGCCCCAAGTCCGCGGGCTGGGAAGGATATCGTGTCGGTAACAAAATGAACAAGAAAATCAACTGTCAACGGGCATGGATATGGGGAGTAGGGAAGAGCTAGGACCAACATTCAGTCTATGATAATTATCCAAGATACATATCAACTCGAAGGTCCCAGGATTTAGCCAGACGAGACAGAGCCAGCCGCAGAGTTGATAGCCACACTAGGTCATAGGGAGAGACGTTTTCCAAAACCACAAACCCAGCTATGAATGTATGATTGGGACAAACGTATTATGAAACTGGTGTTGTAGTCGGAGCCCTAACCAATTAAAGAAGGAGCAATAGGGGCCTTGTTCTTGGATAAATGGACAAGTTTAGAGCATGACAGAAACGCAAGAATCCTTGAATTGGCTGTGGAGGCCGGGAAGGGTCGTTTTCAGTGTATGAGTGAAGATAAACACCATCCTCTGGGCTTTGTGAGTTCATAGAGGCAGAGTTTATACATAGCACATTATTACCATAATGAAATGTTTAATAATCAGCTGCATATGGTTCCCAAATATAGGAGCTCAAGAGCCTTTATCTTTCAGATCAAGTATAAAATGAAATTTTAATTTTATCTCCTCATTTATTATAAAACAACACTAAGCATAACTGAATCTCGGAGGGAAAAACAAAGAACACACTTCACACTCGGAAGCACAGAAAGTACGTGGGTTCCGCTGCGGCAAACACGGACAACACGTTACAAGAGTGTGATTTGTGTCTTTCAGAGAATATGGAAAGCTGAAATTCAGTGAAAAATTTTATGAAATAGGTAAACCTATCTTGTTCCTATGTAACTGCATTCATTGGGATTATTTCAGAGACTATATTAGAATATCTCATAAGTACATATTTTATCAAAACCATCCAAAATATTCACATGTTCATAATAGCATTAAAATAGTTTTACCCTGGGGCGCCTGGGTGGCTCAGTGGGTTAAGCCTCTGCCTTCGGCTCAGGTCATGATCTCAGGGTGCTGGGATCGAGCCCCGCATCGGGCTCTCTGCTCAGCAGGGAGCCTGCTTCCTCCTCTCTCTCTGCCTGCCTCTCTGCCTGCTTGTGATCTGTCAAATAAATGAATAAAATCTTAAAAAAAAAAAGATAGTTTTACCCTATCTCAGATTGAGAGAACTGAGGTAATCATTCCTTGTTTCATCTTGAACTAATGGTTATTCAAGTAACGTGTGGCCGGGAGGGATTGACGTGATAGGATCCATCTCTGTTACCACCGGCCTGTGGCGGGGGCCTGTGGCGGGCATCGCATCTCTGGCTGAAGGAGGAAGGGGCAAGGACAAGGAGCCAGGGTTGTTGAGGTGAAGCTAATCACACTAGTCGCTTTTAAGCAGATTTTTTTTTTAATTTATTTAACAGACAGAGATCACAAGTAGGCAGAGAGGCAGGCAGAGAGAGAGGGAAGCAGGCTCCCTGCTGAGCAGAGAGCCCGATGTGGGGCTCGATCCCAGGACCCTGAGATCATGACCTCAGCTGAAGGCAGCGGCTTAACCACTGAGCCACCCAGGCGCCCCACTAGTTGCTTTTAAAAAGAACTTCCTAGGACATTCTTTCCTACAACTTTATTTATTTATATTCTGTTATTAACACTGGGTCACACATCCACATGTAGCCATGAGGAAGTCTGGGTTTTAATGTCGTTATTGTTTTTTTAAGCAATTGCTTAACATTCTGCTTTTCAGAGAGAAAGAAAAATGGATGTTGGATAGAGTCTTTTACAAGACCTCGATTGCTCTCTCTCTTTCTTTCACACACACACACGCACAATGTTTATATCCTATCTATAAATTAGAATATGTGAAATATTAGATATGTTATTAGATACGAGATATGGCATTAGATATTTATTTAAATATTAGATGTATTTATACTTAAGTATTTCAATACAAATACACATAGATATATACACATATCTATATAATACACACATAAGTTTATATCCTTTCTATAAGTTACAGTGTAAATATGTACATCTATATATACCCATACACTTACAGACGTTTATAGCGTATCTATAGACACAGATACGTGACATTTTTCCCACGCCAGCATGCATCCCACGTCCATTCCACACTGCCCCGTGCATCCACCAAAATGCATCGGATTATGTGTCTTTAAATACCCACGTGTTTGTGAAAACATGTAAGTGTAACTGCTGGGAGTAGTGAGGTGGTGATGCTGATGGGTGTGTGCCGGTGTTCCGTCTGAATAAATGTCACTATAACACTTGTGTTGTATAATTATCTGTTTTACTTAAAACATGGAGTCATATTACCTGTCTGCTCATAAATCCATTCATTCTGACTGTTGCACACTATGCTGTAACGTACGGACAATTTCCGTCCTGCAGTCATGGATCTCCACTTACAGCCAGTCCCTCATACCTACTAGCAAGAGGACAGTGAGTATCCTTCCATACAAACTTACATTTCTATGTGTGGATTTCCATATGTATCTGGGAAAAGTTTGGCATAGAGTAGGCACAAGTTTGATTTCATAAAGTATTGCCGGTGCAATCTTATATTTCCCTATAATTCCATTCATTTGTTTTGAATAAGATATGCCCTTTAATTTTATGATTCCATTAGAATGACTATGCCAATAGCATATTTCTCCCTTAATATTTGTGTAAATTTCTTTTCTGCTACTGTCTTTCCCCACACACAATTTATTTATAGTTTCTCATATATAAAATAGTTTTATAGGATAATGACTGGTTTAATGGTTTAAAAAAGATATCATTAATCTAGAAAAGTCTCTTCATATATATCAGAAACTTTTTTTTCAGAAATTACAATCTAATGCCATAAAAATATATTGGGGCGCCTGGGTGGCTCAATGGGTTAAGCCTCTGCCTTCGGCTCAGGTCATGATCTTAGTGTCCTGGGATCAAGCCCCGCATCGGGCTCTCTGCTCAGCGGGGAGCCTGCTTCCCCCTCTCTCTCTGCCTGCCTCTCTGCCTGCTTGTGATCTCTGTCTGTCAAATAAATAAATAAAATCCAAATAGTATCCCTGATTTTACTTCATTTGTTTCTAAATGAACTCTTAAAAATTGATTTCTGTAATTTTATAAATTCATTAAGAAATAAATGTAATGGTGTTTGTTTTGTTACTCCAATGGAAAGGCCATTCATACTTCCTCTTTGAAACAAAATTACAAATTAAATTATTTTAGGATCTATGAGTTTAAGATGTGTTTTCCTCTGGCACCTTATTATATCCAGAAAAGTCAACAGCGCTCTAACAATGCCTCAATGTTTGAAAGTTGTTTGTGTTATTTTACCTCATAACATCCTTCCCCTTAGTATAATTTGCTAATATAACTCTTTCACTATAATGGACTTTTTTGCTTTGTTTCTGAGATGTTTAAGGCAGCAAAATGACAAAATAAGATTATTATGTTTTCTTATTTTTTTAACTTTCATCAATTTTTAACACTATATTACTTTTCTAAAAATAATTAAAACAAATTATGTTTTGATTAAATGGTGTAATTCTCATATATCCAGCTATTCTAAGGGCTAAACGTTATAGTTGAAACAATGTGAATCATTTACTCACCTAAATAAAGAGCATTAATCTTCTGAAGAAAAAGTAATGGTCTTATCCATTTTATATCTTAGTACACTAATTTAGTTTGCTAAGAGCAACGATTAAACATTTGGAAATGTGTGGATTTTTCCTAACAGAGTTGAATCATGCACATATTCTTCAATATAAGTTTGATTCAAGACTATAAAGAATTGAAAACTTCACTATTTCATATGCTAAAAACTTCAGTTTTTCATATGCTAAAACTTCACTTTTTCATATGCTAAAAATCTTAATTGTAATTATCCTTGGAAATATTTGTATTCATGGGGGAGGGTGTTAGAACATACTGACAGTTATAAATTCCACTAAATTAAGGAGAGATGAAAGACAACAGTTAAAGAAGACTTTTAGTTAACAAAGGAAATAATCCAACAGTGAATTTCAGCAAGGAGTTAAAAAAAACCAAAAAACCCATAACATCACCTGTGTTATAGGTATCAATCCTCATTACCCCCCTAATTTTCCTTTTGAGTGATTATAATATTGTATATCTCTGGGATGGTGGAAGGCTGGTTTGAGAAAAAGGAGGAATAAACGTGTATTTTATACTGTCATCAATTTTTAAGTTTTATTTTTAAGTAAATGACACAGTCAAAAGTGCAAAGATTTTGTCCAATTATGGAGATAAAATTTTCTAGGATTCAGAAGAGAAAATGTAGGTACCATTTACAAAAAAAAACAAGAAAATTTAAGGAATATATTAAAGTTGTTTTAAAAGCCTTTAAATAGATTTATATTTATAATGTATATTATATTACATATAAATATATAATAGATTTCAATTTAATAATTCAATTTTTATTTATAAAAATATAACAGGTAGAAAAGGAATATGAATAAATTTAAGGGAATACATTTTAAGATACTCAATTTTTTAATATGTTCTTTTCAAAAAAGATCTGCTTGAACAACTTTTTATAATTATAATAGAGTATTTATTAGTATAAATTTCATTTGGCAAGTGGAATAGTGGAATGGAAATACTAATTCAAAGGAGAAAGGTAACAAAGTAAAATGTCTCTTAAAGTTTTTAAAATTATCTTATATATATATATAAAATTATATATATTACATATAATTATAGATAATAGATATATATAATTAGAGATTTATATTATATAGATCTATAATATAGATAAAATAGTAGTTTATGTTAATATATAAAAATTAGTGTATAATTGCTAACATATTTAATATAATGCATTCTATGAATGTATTTATATAAACAATTATGTAACATGCTATATATATACATACATATATATTAAATGGATTATTTAGAAGTGTTATAGAATATTTATCTTAAATTTTGTATTGATAAAATATGCATGTCTAATTAAAAATGCTTGAGGTTTGGGGTGCCCGGGTGGCTCAGTGGGTTAAGCCACTGCCTTCGGCTCTGGTCATGATCTCAGGGTCCTGGGATCGAGTTCCGCATCAGGCTCTCTGCTCGGCAGGGAGCCTCTCTCTCTCTGCTTGCCTCTCTGCCTACTTGTGATCTCTCTGTCAAATAAATAAATAAAATCTTTAAAAAAAAATGCTTGAGGTTTTACATAGTTTTTCAAGATTACTTTAAATGTCAAAAAGCAAAAATTTTAAAAACAACACAAAGAAAATTTTGACTTATACTTTTAACAGTGTGTTCAAGAAAATGTAGAGACTTCTAATATCTCCTCCAGCTATCCTAATATTTTATTTATCCACACTACTGGCAACTTATCAATGCTTCCAAAATGTATCAAAGTTTTATTTTATTTTTTATTTATTTTATTTATTTTATTATTATGTCCAATTAGCCAGCATGTAGTACATCATTAGTATTTGCTGTAGTGTTCAATGACTCATGGGTTGGGTATAACACCCAGTGCCAGGAGAATCCTTGGGAGACAGTGAGTGAGCTAGAGGTGCATATGTGCACATACACGGGTCTATGATACATAAAGAGAGTTTATGTATAAATGTATGTATATTTGAAACTGATAAATATTCAAATTTAGTCATTTCAGTTTGTGTACAGTAAATCTCAAGATTCCTGAAATTCCTTCTGTACTTTTAGTTGATATATTCTTACATAATAGATGTAGTCCACACCCGGAGATTTGTCCAGGTTCCCTCATTTTTACCATTTTTTATGCCACTTCGGTTAGTTGGCCCTTTTGCTTTCCACTCAAGCCAGTGGAACTGCCCTGCCTTTGAGGGCAGAGAGAGTCGGTGTGGTTGGGAGTTTAATCCAACCTTGACTTTAGATGAATTCAAATATATGGACGTCATCTTCCCTCCTTTGAAAGGCATAACTCTGAGGCATAATTTACGCTCTGAGGATCCCCTGCAAGGGGGGAAGCCCCCCTTTCCTGTGATTTTACCGAAAATTGCACTCTTTCTTGTCTCCTTCCCCTCCCTTGTCCTTCTTCCTACATCCTTCAGCTGCATCTCCTGGGAATAAGTTTTAAATAAATGATTTGCCCAGAAATGCACTCCTCAGAATCTGCTTTCTGGACACTCATCTTAATACTGTCGGTGTTGCGAAATGATTGAAAAGCAGTTCCCTAATTTACTATTCTTTTTTTTTTTTTTTTTTAAATGTTTATTTATTTGATAGAGATCACAAGGAGGCAGAGAGGCAGGCAGAGAGAGAGAGAGGAGGAAGCAGGCTCCCTGCCGAGAAGAGAGCCTGATGTGGGGCTTGATCCCAGGACCCCGGGATCATGACCTGAGCTGAAGGCAGAGGCTTTAACCCACTGAGCCACCCAGGTGCCCCCCCTAATTTACTATTCTTAGTGAGGTGTTTAAAGGTGTTACAAAGGCAAAATCATATCCCACATATCTCTTAATAAAATAAGTTAGATTTAAGGAGGACCGTACTAGAGTTAGTCTAGTGAAGAACTTACCACAGGGGCAAAATTTGAAGGTCACCAAAGCCTCAATAATTAAGATAAGTAATACTTTTTTTTTTAAAAGATTTTATTTATTTATTTGACAGAAATCACAAGTAGGCAGAGAGAGGGAGAAGCAGGCTCCCTGCTGAGCAGAGAACCCGATGCGGGGCTCAATCCCAGGACCCTGAGACCATGACCTGAGCAGAAGGCAGAGGCTCAACCCTCTGAGCCATCCAGATGCCCCTAAAATGCTGGTTCTTTAAAAAGAAAATTGATAAACTTCTAGCAAGATAGGCAAAGAGCAAGAGAAACTTTCCAGGACCCAGAGTGAAGGGAGGGAGTTGCAGACTCTGCACACATCAGAAGGATAAAGGCAACACTGAGAAGAACTCTATGTGAATAAATTTGACAAATTAGAATACTTAGACCAAATCCCTCCAAAACACAGATGATTAAAACTCACCCAAAATGAAAGAGGTAATCAGAATAGTCTGAAACTATTAAAGGACATTGAATCGGTAATACGAAAGCTTACAATAAAGAAAAATAATAAGGCCCAGAAAATTTTATTAGAGAATACCACCAAACACTTAAAGAATTAATGCCCATTCTAAGCTCACTCTTCCAAAATACAGAGTAGGAGCCAAAACTTACCGACTTTTTATATAGATGGCTAACATTACCCTAATACCAACACCAAACAAAGGCCACAGACACAGAGAGAGAGAGAGAGAGAGAAAGTGGAAAGGAAAACCGTAGACCAGCTCTCTTGTGAAAATATACAGAGAAGTCCTGGATAAAATACTTCAAATCCAATCCATTGCATTATACAGCATGACTGAGTGAGATTAATTCTCGGAATGAAAGACTGATCCAATATTTAAAAATTCATCAATGACAATCTGTCATATTGACAAAATGAAGCCAAATTAATTGGAAATCCATTTTTGACCTGGTAAACAATACTCACTTATTAAAAGTGAAACAAAGTTGTGAAGTGACTGAGAAAGTAATTAATTTGATTTACAGACTGGATAGCTTTTGGCAATTATGACTTTTATTTTTTTTTAACAACTCAAGGTAGTATGGAGAAAATAGGACATACTTTTAATATTGTCACTGAGAAAAGCATAAAACATATTAAATAACTTGTTTTGTTCTTTTTCTTAATTTACTGCTTATGTTCTGTATGGAAAAATTAAGAATATTATACACAATACAGATACACTATCTTGCAGAATTACAAGGCATAAGCTTTTCTATCTGAAATATATTTGCATGATAGCAAAATTGGTAATATTTTTACCCAGTTAACACACAGATACAAAATCTTTATTCTGCATTTCACAAGAAATGCTTCCATTTGACAACTATAATTATGTTTTTGACTTGCTGACTTTAAAACGGTCCAGTGAGGGGCGCCTGGGTATGTCAGTTGGCAGGAACATGCCACTCTTGATCTTGGGGTTGTGAGTTCAAGCCCCACGTTAGGTGTAAAGCTCACTTAAATGGTTGAAATCTTTAGCAAACTACCTTCCCAACCCTAGATAGGAGCCACATTCTGGGGTGCGGGGCTGGTTCCATCGGTTAAGGGTCTGTAGACCTTCAGTTCATGTCATGCTCTCAGAGCTCTGGGATCCAGACCCGCCCAGCTCCCTGCGTAGCAGCGAGTTTGCTCGTGCCTCTGCCCCTCCCCCCGCTTGTGTTCTCTCTCTCACTCTCTCTCAAATAAATAAATAAAGTCTAAAATAAAAATGGAAGCCACATTCCATACATTTATCTGGGATATATAAATATTTGCAGAATTGCTTTTTCTTGTGTGTTTAAGGTTATTGTTAAATTTTAACATTATTTCTCAATCATTATTCTAAATTAACTTTATCATTAATATTTGAGAAAAATATTGGCAAGACAAACATTTTTCACTGAATGATAAATTCCATACTATTAAGACTAAACAAGTATATCTAAAGAACAAAGGAAATGTGATCAATGAAGACATAAAAAATGACAGTCTGAAGAAATATGTGGTGGTATATTATTTTCTACATGTTAGTCCATAGAACTTTAATAGCTGCCTAATGAATAATCCAATATTCTTATATTCAGTGATGTCCCTATAATTTCCAACTGCAAAAATATATTAGTTTTTTGAAATGTGAAAATGAGCCACACATTCTGAAAGATACAGTGGGCGTATAGGTCAGCCAGTAAAGTGGCCTGCAGACCCCACATCACCTCGGTTTGACTGTGAGGGAGAGTGAAGAGCTCTGACGAATACACAGTCATTATGCAGGTACGGGTACGAGAGTGATGAGTGTTCCCTGACTATGCCAACACGCAGATCTATCAGGAAGCTTAGACAATTGTAGAGCAAGCCCAGGTCATCTCTTCAAACCCCATCATTATGCGCATGAAGACCATAAAGTCCAAAGAGAGTTCAATATTTAGTCTCTTCAGAAGAATCCCAGAGGTACTTTCCAGGAACAGGTAATGCACCCAAACTCTCTCATGTGTCCTCACACCGAGCCACCGACTCCTTTCTGATGTCTGATTGTGCATGACAGGGACTCGCTACAAAACCAGCTTTGGAGTCACCTTAGCAAAGTGACTTTTGGCTTTAAAAGCAGGATGTGGGATAATTACAAAAGAAGTAATTTGGAAACCATAATAAGGAGCCCTGTGGGAGGCAAGAAAAGGCATTTCAAAAAGAGATTGGGGGGCGCCTGAGTGGCTCAGTGGGATGGGCCGCTGTCTTCGGCTCCCGTCATGGTCTCAGGGTTCTGGGATCAAGTCCCGCATCGGGCTCTCTGCTCAGCAGGGAGCCTGCTTCCCTCTCTCTCTCTGCCTGCCTCTGTCTACTGTGATCTCTGTCTGTCAAATAAATAAATAAAATCTTAAAAAAAAAAAGAGAGATTGGGTAGGGGTTATTTGTGTGGCCCAACTACTGGACATCCAGTGTGCAAAGGGAGGTTGAGAGACTGAGAGCAGAGCTGGAAGGTAGACCTGTCCACAAGGGGCTTAGTCGTTGATTTACATGGAAACGTGTGAGGACTTTGAGTACCGCTGTCTAGACTCTCTGATCTTGGAGAAAGAACATGTATCAGCAAACAATAGGAAAACTCTTGTCATGATGCTTGATTTAACATCAGTCAGTGGCTGAATAGGAGAAAAGCCTTATGAATCTTGTTATACATTTATAATCAAAGGACTTTGAATGCTGATTTAATATAAGTGAAGGTAAATCGGAACAAAAAATATTATCAGGTGCACGTGTCACAGGAAATCAGTGTGGAGGAGGGAAAGAATTTTATCATGGTGTCTGGGGGGGAAAGATTTCTTGTCATTCAGTCAGATGGAGAAATGAGCATGAGTTACTACAGCACTAGATGGACCCTGGTCTCAAGCAATTATGTATTTTTAAATGGGTCACTGTTTCCATAGGGATTTTCTTTTTAAAGCTGAGAAGTATGATGAAATTCAGGCTTTCAAAACACTAGTTTGTAGACGATCCAGGAAAGACTAGTCTTGGTACTTACACCAGGGCTGTGCTGTCCCCTCCTGCAGAAAAGGAATTTCTCTAAGAAACGTGAGTTTTCCCTCTGCAGATACACAATGTTACCGTGCTACTCAGTAAGATATAAATACGCAATGGGACCTGTCTATATCAGAAGTATTAAATGATAAAAGCCAAACTAAGTCAGGAATTAAATTAAAAGACTAGATCCCATGACCTATTTACTGGCCATCAGTGTCTAAGGTCAACTTCTGCTTCTCTTGCTTCTCCCTCTCCCACTCCCCTGCTTGTGCTCCCTCTTGCGGTGTCTCTCTCTGTCAAATAAATAAATAATATCTTTAAAAAATAAATAAGGTCAATACTGTATTCCTGGTACCAAGAATAATATCTGCAATGGACTGGAACTCAAATCGAATCTCAAAAAAGATCATATCACATTTTAGAATTTTTCTCTGGCTTCACATCATGATATAATTCCAACTCCTTGGTATGGCATTAAAATGCCCACATAATTTGATCCTAACCTGTCTTTCAAGCCCTAACGTCTGGTTACGCCCGCCGTCCAGACTTGGCTTCAGTCTAGCGGCTGGTAGGTTTCCAACCACATCGTTTCTGCTCTTGCATCTTCTCTCAAATGGTCTCACTCTCTAGAATACATTCTTTCTCTTCTCCATATCCACTAGTCAAAGTCCTTCTCATCTTCCAAAATCAAAACCACGGACTAATTCTTCTGTGAAGTCTTTACCAGTATTGCAGATCAAACCGTGTCTGTTCTTTCATACTATTTTAATTGCTTTTACAGCAATTTAGGTGACCTCCTTCATGTTGTATTTACATTATCTGCTTTCCGGGCCTTCTTGTTCATCTTGGACAGAGATTGCTTCTTACCTGTCTTTGTACCTACAGCCCCCATGAAACGCCTGACCCAAAATGTGTCATCCAGTAGAATAAATGTTGAGTATATTATTTCACAAAATCATAACAGTATTTCATATTCAAATTGGGTTAGCTGAGTTGAAATTATTTAGCAATTCAGATGAATTACACTATCAGGTTGAATAAGGTTCATAACACAGGGGAAAGCACTAACAATTTTCACTAATTACAGTTCAGGTAGCTAATGGTAGTCATTAATCATAAAATTAGTCTATAAAAATGTTAAATTCTAAAACATGTTCTCTGATGCGTGTGTGTGTGTGTGTGTGTGTGTGGTCGACTCAATAATGATTCCCCAAATGTTCATGCAGGAATCTTTGGAACCTGTAAATATATTATCTTTCATGTAAAAAAAAGATTTTGTAGGTGTGATTAAGTTTAGAATTTTAAGAAGGCAAGAGATTATCCTGGATTATCCAAATGGGTCCCATGTAATTATAAGGAACCTTATAATTACATGGGACCCATTTGGATAAGGGAGGCAAGAAGATCAGTCAGAAAAGGGAGCTATGATGATGGAAGCTGGGGTTGGAAGCATTTTAAAGATGGAGAAAGGGGCCGTGACCCAAGGAATACAGGCTGGCCTCTAAAAGCTGGAAAAGGCAAGGAAACGAATGTCCCCTGGAGCGTTAGGAGGTGACAGAGACCTTCAAGGACACTAATTTTTTTAGCTAGATGAGATCTACTTTCACTTTTGAGTTCCAGAACTATAAGATAATGGATTTGTGTGGTTTCAAGCTGCAAAATCTATGACAATATGCAATAGGAAACTAATACAAGGTGTTTCTCAAGTGTTACGATGTAGCTTTTAGGCATGTCAGGCCTATTCCTGTAACTACAGTTGGATGAGCATGTAGACTGTGACACGTATCTGAGGCTTTCAGATTGAATATTGCCATTGAGTTATTATAAATGTTAGGTCATTAAAAATAATTAAACTTGACTTGGAGTGTCGCCTCTGGAGTTGTGATACTGACTTTTCAGGTAAAATGATCATTATTAAAAAGCTTATAAAACAACTAAGTTGTGCCTCTATATTTATCCATGACAAATAGTTGGTTTTCACTTATTTTATTCATTATTAGGCAAATTATTAGAAATTTGCTTATAAGTACACACAAGTATAACCTTTAACTTGAATTTAAATTATTTATTAATGCATTTTCAATCAGGTTACAACTTTTCCTGCAGATCTGTTATCAAATAGCCAATCGGAATATTCACCTACTGTTTCACAAAGAAACAACTCAAATGATATTTTTGTAAGCTTACAGTTTGATTACAGCACAGAACACATCTTAGTGGGCCACCATGTTTATAGTTACCTCTGAATTTTTACCACTTACACTTTAGTTTCTGTATGTGTATGGTATTTCATAGGGTATTAGAAATTTGTAAATACATTATTTTCTCTAAATCTGTACTTTTAAAATTTGAAATGCATGTTATGGTTTTATTGCTATGGGAACGGCATCCTTTCATAGAGGATGGCTGGATGCAACGGTGACAGCATAAAGGTTGCAGCCTTCACGAAATAAAGTGCTTAAGTTCTTCGAAATAAATTTAATACACTGTATTTGCTGCTTCTAAAATCACGTTTATGTATCTAACTTTTTCACTAATAATTTTCTATCACTCTAATTTTCCTACTCAAAATACTCATAAGAATTTTTTTTTTCACTTTGCTGAAACTTCTGGTCTGTTCACTTCACCACCTTTTTGTTCATCAGCACATCCATTTGGTAATTAATTCTCCTCCTTTTCACCCTACGTTCCACCATTTCTGGTCTTTATTTGTTTGACCATTTCTCTCATTACTTGTCTGGAAAAAAAAAAAATCCTGTGCATGTATATATATCCCCTTTGCTATTTCTGCACACGTAAAGCTGCGCACTGATTAAGAAGATGATTCGACCAAGAAGACTAGCATTTTGTGTAATTATAATCCTGATACTCAGTGACGTGCTACAGCTCTTTCATCTTTCCTGCACTTGTTATTTGGAAAATTAAAATAATCATGAGGGAAATCCCTCAGCTTTCCTGTGGCTCATTCTGAAAGTAAAGCTGTGTCTGCAGCCCCCTACTCCTTCCTTCATGTGTTCGTGGAGAAAATGAGCCTCCTTTTCCCAAGCGCAGTACTTCTACATTTACTTGTAGTTTTCCTCTTATGTTTTTAGGGGTTTTATTCCTTTGCAATTATTTCTTCTCTATATTGTTTGTATCTTTAGGGTAAATACCCAGTAGTGCGATCGCTGGGTCATAGGGTAGCTCTATTTTCAACTTTTCAGGGAACCTCCATGCTGTTTTCTAGAGTGGCTGCACCAGGTGCATTCCCACCCACAGTGTAGGAGGCTCCCCTTTCTCCGCATCCTCGCCAGCACCTGTCGTTTCCTGACTTGTTAATTTTAGCCATTCTGACTGGTGTGAGGTGGGATCTCATTGTGGTTTGATTTGTATTTCCCTGATGCTGACTGATGTGGAGCAATTTTTCATGCATCTGTTGGCCATTTATATGCCTTCTTTGGAGAAATGTCTTTTCTTGTCTTCTGCCCATCTCTTGGGTGGATTATTTGGGGTATTTTGGGGTGTTGTAGTATCTTTTAAAGTGATATGTAGGTGTGCCTCATTTTGTACTAAATAAAGTTGTTCAAAGTTGTGAGCAAATTAATGCTTATAAATCAAATCTTTATTCTCCCATATGTTATTATAATTAATAAAGCCTATTCCACAATATTCAGTTGGCAGTGTCTAATATTTTAAATGTGATCTTACTTTTCTTCAGATATATCTGTCCAGTAATTAATGATCTGAAAATATTTGGATATATGAGGAAAGTTTAGGAACTAGGAATTTAAAATTTTTTTTGTAAAATAAAAATCATTTTGTATCATGAAGAATTGTACTGAAAGCAAAGCTTATTAAAATAAATAGAGGTTTCAGATTTGTCTTTATTTAAGTCAATACACTTATGTTAAAATATGAGAATTACGTTTCCAAATAGTTATAGAAGTTTATTTTAAGAACTTATAAAGAGAGACATAAAACCAGGGAGATAGAATAAGTATACTACTGGGTAAATGTTTAAAATCCACAATAAAGGGGCACCTGGGTGACTCAGTCAGTAAAGCTTCTGCCTTCGACCCAGGTCATAATTCCGGGGTCCTGTGATCGTGCCTTAGGTCGGGCTCTCTGCTCAGCGGGAAGCCTGCTTCTCCCTCTCTCACTCCCCCTGCTGGTGTTCCCTCTCTCACTGTCTCTCTCTCTAATAGATACATAAAATCTTTAAAAAAAGTAAAAAAAATTAAATTCACTATAAAGACAAGAATATAAAAAAACACTTTCTGTCTTTTCCTTGAATGTTGCTATACTCACGCCATATCAGTACTCGGAGGACTCAATTTCAGAACTGAAACAGACATTAGCCATCCTTTAGCCAAACCCAGTATATCATTACAAGCTTTAATGTCACAAATACATGAATATCACATAAATAATAGTATCACACAGACATTATCACAGATAATAGCATCACATAGATACTATTTCATAAGAAAAATCAAAATTGCCATAGTAAGAAAAAAAGTGTAATCGTATCACAAAATTTTCTGATTTTATTTTTCTGTCTTAATGAATTTTTTAATATTTCATTTAATATTATTATTAATAATTTTATTTATTTAATATATTTATTTTTATTTTTTATTTTAGAAAATATTGAAGTACAGTTGACACACAACGTTACACTAGTTTCCGGTGGACAGCATGGTGGTTTGACAGGTCTGTGTGTTACGCTGTGCTCCCTCCGGGTGTAGCTGCCGTCTGTCACCATGCGATGCTATTTCAGAACCGATGACTGAGTCCCCCCACATCGTGCCTTTCATCCCCGTGACTTACTCGCTCCGTAACTGAAAGCTCTAACTCCCACTACACCTTCACCCATTTTGCCCATCCCAGCCCCTGGCCCTGGCAACCACCAGTTTGTTCTCTGTATTTCTGGGTCTGTTTCTGCTTTTTTTGTTTGTTTTTTAGACTCCACTTGAAATCACATGGTATTTGTTTCTCTCTGTCTGAGGTATTTCACTTAGCATTATACTCTGTAAATCTGTCCCTTTTGTCATAAATGGCAAGGTCTCATTCTTTTCATTGCTAAGTAATATTCTATCATATATGTATATATACCACATCTTTATCCATTCATCAATTTTTTCCCATCTGCAAATTTTATTTAATTTATATAACAAACTTTTTTTTTTTACCACTTTTAAAATTCAAATATAGTTAACAGTGTTACATTAGTTGCAGGTGCACAATATAATGACTCAACAATTCCGTACATTTCTCGTATCCACCACAGTGAGCGTGTAAGTGCACCCTCAGTCCCCTTCATCTCTTTAAGCCATTCTCCCAACCACCTCCCCTTTTGTTCTCGATATTTAAGAATTTGGAGTTTTTTGTTTTTCTCTTTTTTCTTAGTTTGTTTCTTAAATTCTGCACATGAGTGAAATCATGGTATTTGTCTTTCTCTGACTTCATGCATGTAGCATGATATCCTGTAGCTCTTCCACATTGTTGCAAGTGTCAGGATTTCATTCTTGTTATGGCTGAGTTGTATTCCTGTGTGTGTGTGTGTGTGTGTGTGTGTGTGTGTGCCCGGTCTTCTTTAACCATTTATCTCCTGATGGACAATTCAGTTGTTCCATAATTTGACTATTGTAAATAATGCTGCAAAAACAGAAGTGCATGTGCCTTTTCAAATTAGTGTTTTTGTTTTCTTTGGGTAAATACCCAGTAGTGGAATTACTGATCATACATTATTTCCATGTTTATTTTTTTAAGGAATCTCCTTACTGTTTTCAACAGTGGCTGCACCACTTTACATGCCCACCGGCAGTGCGTGAGGTTCCTTCTCTCCACATCCTCACCAACACTTGTTCTTTCTCGCCTTCGGGACGGTAGCCACTCTGGCAGGTGTGAGGTGATCCTCTGGCGTTGACTGGCGTCTCCCTGACGATTAGTGATGCTGAGCACCTCCGCCTGTGCCTGCTGTCCATCAGCACGTCTTCTTGACAAAAATGTCTTTTCAGGTCATCTGCCTATTTTTAGGTCAGATCATTTATTTTTTTGGTGTTAAGTTTTAAGTCATTTATTTTGGATATTAATCCTTTACCAAATATATCACCTGCAAATATCTTCTCCCATTAACTCCCAAAAGCTTTCTTTTCTGGTGTATTTCCAATAGTTTGTTTTTGTATGATTTTTTGTTTGTTTGCTTTGTCTATGGTGTAAGAAAGTGGTTCAGTCTCATTCTTTTGTGTGTAGCTGCCCAGTTTTCCCAGCACCATTTGTTATTATATATTCTTGCCCTGTTTGTCATAAATTAATTGACTTTGTAAGCATGGGTCTATTTCTGGGCTCTGTATTCTGTTCTCTTGATCTATGTGTCTGTTTTTGTGCTAGTATCATACTGTTTTGATCACTACAGCTTTGTAAATACATATTGAAATCTGGGCTTGTGATACATCCAGCTTCATTCTTCTTTCTCAATGTAGTTTTTGCTGTTGAGGGTCTTTGTGATTCTGTACAGATTTCAGGATTATTTGTTTTAGTTCTCTGAAAAGTGGTATTGTTGGCATTCTTATAGTGTCACCGTTTGCAAGTGACAAGATCCTTTAGAAGAAAGCCCTGTGGAGCTCCACCAAAAACCTATTAGAAGTAATATATGATTTTTGTAAAGTTGTGGGATGCAAACTTAATATGCAAAAATATGTTGTATTTCTATATAGTAATAACAAATTAACAGAAAAAGAAATTAAGAAAATAGTTTCGTTTATAATTGCACCAAAAATAAAATACCTAGGAATAAACTTAACCAAGAAAGTGAAAGACATGTACATTGAAAATTATAAAGCACTGATGACAGAAATTGAGGCTACCAAACAGAAAGATATGTTATGCTCATGGATTGGAAGAATGTTAAAATATTCATATGACCCAATGCAATTTATAGATTCAATGCTATCCTTAGCAAGGCATACTGACTTTAAGTAAAAATAGTCGTTTTCTTATAAAAACACAATTATTTTATAAATGTAATATTACGTACTTGCAAGTTGTAGTTTCTTAACAGCAGTATATCATAGTTTATGGACTTTAAATACTAATGAGAAAGTTTCCTAAAGAATATTCCTAGGATAGAAATGTGTTATTTGGGGTGCCTGGGTGGCTCAGTGGGTTAAAGCCTCTGCCTTCGG
The DNA here is from genome assembly GCF_002288905.1 of Enhydra lutris kenyoni. Classification (NCBI taxonomy): domain Eukaryota; kingdom Metazoa; phylum Chordata; class Mammalia; order Carnivora; family Mustelidae; genus Enhydra; species Enhydra lutris. The sequence goes on from NW_019154085.1 coordinate 1,046,856, forward strand.
CTCAGGTCATGATCCCAGAGTCCTGGGATCGAGCCCCACATCGGGCTTTCTGCTCGGCAGGGAGCCTGCTTCCTCCTCTCTCTCTCTGCCTGCCTCTCTGCCTACTTGTGATTTCTGTCTGTCAAATAAATAAATAAAAAATCTTTAAAAAAAAAAAAAAGAAATGTGTTATTTGTGTTTATGATTCAAGATGGAGAAGGAAAAGAAAGAAAAGAAAAGAAAAAGAAAGAAAGGGGAAGGAAGGAAAGTAAATGTTATGAAAAACATGTGCAAAAGTTTAAGAAGAAAGAATGCATCTTTCTGAAAACCTTGGAACTGGGTTATCATGTTGTGATAGTTTTGGCTTTATTCACTGAAATCCCTTGCTGTCTTTTTCCTGTTTGGAAAGTAATTTTTAAAAACCACCTAAAAAATGGCTAGTGGCCACTATTTAAGGAAATTATTTAAGGAAGTTGCCAACAAGAAAATAAAACTTTCTGTTTTTAACTTTTATTTTTAATTTGTAGTCAATAGTTAAATAAAATACACATTACTTCTAAATCATACTTGTTACCCAGAGCTGACAAGATTCTGTCCAAACAGTTGTATATTCTAGGATCTAGCCAAGTGAGCGCGCTGCGTTCCACCCTTCTTTGGGGCTGAGGATTGTGGGGGAGGAGTCGGAGGGCCATGCCAGGGGGAGAGCGTGTAAGGACACGTTCCACTTGAAAAAACCAATTTACTGCAATGTCAAAATTTACCTTCCATGAAGAAAAGTCATACTGCATTTTCAGAAAGTGTAGCAAAAATGCAAAGAGGTGTCACCTTGTTTCCTAGAGAGAATAGAGTCACCTGCAAGTGCCAGTGTCCAGGACCTGCCCTCAGATTTTCTGGCCGGTGTTTCTGTGGTGGGGCCTGGGCATGCATAACTTTTAAAAAACTGTGCCTGTGCCAGTATTTATAATTTGCACCAGGATTGAATAAAACAATCCACCCCGTCCGCACTATGATAGTCAATTTTATGTGTCAACTGGATTGGGCTGAAGGATGCCCAGAGAGCGGGTAAAACATCATTTCTGTTTATGTCTGTGAGGGATTTCCCGGAAGAGATTCGCGCTCGAATCCATAGACTCGAGTGAGGAATAATGTCCTCACTGACGAGAGTCGATTTTATCCAACTCATTCAAAGCCTGAATAGGACAAAAAAGTGGAGTAAGAGCAAATTTGCTCTCTCTGCATGAGGGAGGACAGCTAGTATCTTTTGCCCTTGGACATTGGCTGTCCTGGTTTTCAGGCTTCCAGAATCAAACCAGGACTTAAACTCGGCTCACCTGAACTTAATTACACCACTGACTTTTCTCGTTCTCCAACTTGTGCGCGCCTACACACACACACACACATGCATATATTTGTATATATGTGCATATATTGTATATATCTGTGTATATAATGTATATATATGTATATATGTGTATATATGTATATATTTGTATATATATGCATGTATGCATGCTACCTTAACATTTAATTTCTCTATTTCTCTAGAGAACCCAGACTATTATGCTGTCCCCACAGAAAGAACTACTGTAGAGAGTTTCTTGGGTTTCTTGGGTTTCATCTATATCTTTATCATGTATTTGACATATTGCATTTACTCCTACCCTCTCTGGGGTTTCCAGGCCATTCCTCAGTGGCCAACAGCAACTCCGATTGACGCAGTCGACTCCTACCACACACATTCTTCACTTGGTCGGGCAGAATGTAGGACGTAACTGAAAAGCCCCCGAAACACTGCAGCAGTAACGTCACCATGTTGAATAGAAATATTCGATGAGGAACATCATTCCATGCGGATTTAGAAACACACAGTGGTTCCTCCATCCTGCTCTGTTCTTCTAATTAATTAATTGGTGTGTGGTCTGTTTGAGTTCCAGAGTATCACCTGTACGTATCACTATTTTTGACAATTTCATGCTTTCCACCTGAAACAGGTGTCGTCTCTCTTCATCTGAAAAGACTGCACAGTTTCATCACCAGAGAGTGGCCTCCAGTGTCAGATTGTCTTGCTTCAAATCCCGGGTCCAGGATTAGGTGTATTTCTAATCTTCCCCAAGAGATCGTACCCCAAGAGCAAGGAAAGCTGGAACTTGGGCATTTTACTTCCATGCCTTATCCCCGTCTTTTATTCCAACGCTGTAGATTCTTTTTTTTTTTTTTTTTAAGATTTTATTTATTTATTTGACAGACAGATCACAAGTAGGCAGAGAGGCAGGCAGAGAGAGAGGAAGGGAAGCAGGCTCCCTGCCGAGCAGAGAGCCCGATGCGGGACTCGATCCCAGGACCCTGAGATCATGACCTGAGCCGAAGGCAGCGGCTTAACCCACTGAGCCACCCAGGCGCCCCAACGCTGTAGATTCTTGAGGCTTGAAGGGATTTCCAAGTTTCTCTCCTATGTTCTGAGTTTTCTCTACTGTATGGGCTAAAGATTAAATCCATTACGATTGGCTGTTGTTACTGAGAGGAGCGTAAGCCGCTGACGCCAGGAATTTCCCTCACAACAGTATCTTCTAAAACATCCCTTGCGGCAGACTCACGCATGTGTGCATTGCTAGATGTCCGACATCCAGTATTGTCTCCGATCGTTCCCATCTGTGCTCCGTCAATCCTGGAACTCTCTGAGGTCACCGAGTAAGGGAGTCGTGAGCGGCTGTGCTTTTTCACTATTTAGTAAAAGCAGCTTTGGCCACTTCTTAGTGAAAAGAAAAGCAATAATTTAATTACAGCCCTAATATCTCTAGGAATGGATTAGATTAATCTCAAAAGGATTCAGCTGCTAAAATTTTGTCATTTTAACAGCCTCAATGTTTAATAAAAAGTCAATCTTGGAACTTACTTGGTCCTGTATGTCCAAGACACAGGAGAGAAAAAAAGTGGGGAAGAGAAGGCTTATTTTTAACCTGAGAGAGGGGAAAATAGAGTCAAAGTTCTATTTCTAGCGCAGCTACTAATCATCTGGGCAATTTCCTAAGATCACTTTCTGTATGAAAATGATGATAAGACTACCTCATAATTGAGATTTTTTTTAGAGTGAAATGAGATACTGAATTCAGTGTGCTTGTCACGGTGGCTAGTATGTTGTGAGTGCTCAGTAACTGGTAGCAATAAGAACAATTCTTGTAATAATTATTAATATTAATACAGTCATTATTTTTAGGGGGGAATATAATCACCTACATGAAGGGAAAATGGTTGTAATTTATACTTCTTACCTAATTTAGCATTTCCCACCTAATTTAGTAAACTAATGTTTCACTAAAGCATTAGTAGCTCTTATTTTTAGAATATAGTAACTTTCGTGTATTTGATTATTTTTCTCTGTTAATTATCAAAGAACTTTAAGACTTTTAGTTGTATGTGATATTTTAATGTGTCAAAAATCAGGGAAATTTTTGACATCAGACATTAATTATTCTGAGATCATAATACTCTTTGATAAACCAATAAATCCATGAACATTATCCCCAGAACTATACAAATGTATATGAAAGTGTTATGAAAGATTTGCAGAGTTTCTGAAGCATGTCTCTGAATACAGTTTGCAGTCTACAATCCAGAAACCTAGAAGTTTTCTTCATAAATAGAAATAGTTCACAAAAATTTGAAAAATTATTGTTTCTAATTCTCAGTATTATATAATTATGCAATTAAGTTATGACCTTAATTCAGAAAAAGTCTAAAAGTCAGCCTAAGAAAAAGTCGCAAAACTATCAGAGGGGTGTTGGGGGGGGTGGACAGTGACAGAAACGGAGACAGGTGGAGATATTTCATATATAAAATTGTTTTTCTCCAAAATTATACATAATTTTAAGTTACTGCATTTATTAAAGTGACTTTTAGTCTACTTTAAAGAATAATTATGCACTAATCATAACATTTTCTTGAAAATGGTAGAAAATGGATTGACCTTCTAAACTGAACATTGTACTGTAAAACTACAGAGGGATACTCATTGAGGAATCTAGGAATATATCAAATGAGTAAAAGAGTAAATAAGCAAACAATTCTGCCAATCTGGGATTTAAAAAAATGGGCCATTATAAAGCTCTAGGGAAAATGGAGCTAACGATACAGTTAGCTAATGGGAAAAAATAAGTTGGCTATCTACCTCACATCATTTGCTGACGTTAGTAAGAGATGAGCTGAACACTATCAGTGTTAAGGCTGAAGCAGAACAAAACGTAGGTGAATATATCCTCTTGAATCAGGGATGAATTTCAGAGCAAGACCTTAAAGATAGACCCCAAAGTCACAAGTTAGTGGCAGTCAAGGCAGCATCAGTCTACAGATCATTTTTGTTTTACCATTCCAGGAATTTTTTTTTTTTTTACATAAAATATTGGAGCACCTGGGTGGCTCAGTTAGTTAAGTGTCTGACTCTTGGGCTCAGGTCATGATCTCAGATTGTGGGATTGAGCCCCACTTCAGTTCTGTTCTCAGTGGGAAGACTGCTGGAAGATTCTCTCCCTTCCCCCACTCATTCTCCTTCTCTCTCTCAAATAAATAAATCTTTTAGAAGTATAAAAGATTGGGGAGCCTGGGTGGCTCAGTTGGTTGAGCAACTGCCTTTGGCTCAGGTCATGATCCTGGAGTCCCATATCGAGTCCCAGATCAAGTCCCGGATGGGGCTCCCTGCTCAGCATGGGGTCTGCTTCTCCCTCTGCCGCTCCCCCTGCTCATGCTCTCTCTCTCTCTTTCAAATAAATAAAATCTTTTTAAAAAGTGTACAATATTTAAACATCATAAAATTTTGAATACAAATATAATTAACTACTTTTTTTTTGGTCAAAATAAAAAGACTAACTGGCAAAACTGGGCTCATATTTCCATAGTACACCCATAAAATAGAACTGGGTTCCAGGGTCCTTCCTAGAAAGTGCAGGAGTCATCCTATAAGTTATATCACTGTCTGCTCTGTTTCACTCTTTTCCTTCTAGCCTGAACTCTCTGTGCTTTTAAAATTGAGATCCTGTAGAGATCATATTTAAACAAAATATTTTAAGTCAAACTAAAATAAAAACAGAGAAACAAAGAAAAAAGTTTTCAAGATGTGTGGTAGTTTAATATTTTTATTATTAAAGACAAATTTCAAGTGAATTAGAAAATAAGTATTTCATTACAAAAATAATCCAACATAGACTTCTGCACTCGTGTAATTTTAATTATGTTAGGTTTAAGTTATATTTAAGTTTCACATTTTAAAAAATGATATTATCATTTTTGAAAATGTAATTTTTCAGTGTAGCAGATGTTATGGGCTGATGAATTATAAAAACATTATGAGTAATCTTCTATGCCATGTTAAGGAAAAAAAGAAAGGGAAAAATGTATTTAGAAGTACGTTTGCAGGCACATCTGGGTGGCTTAGTGGTTAAGTGGCTGCCATGATCAGCTCAGGGTCCTGGGATCCCCGCTCAGCAGGGAGCCTGCTTCTCCCTCTCCATCTGCCTGCCACTCTGCCTCTTGTGCTCTCTCTCTCTCTATCAAGTAAATAAATAAAAATCTTTAAATTTAAAAAAAAGGGTATTTTCAGGGTTGTATATATTAGCAAAGAAGTTGGGCATCTGACCTGACACTTCCCATTTCTGCTATAATTAAGAAAACTTTTACATTAAAGTAAACTCTATAAATTAAGAATATATCTTTATGAATTAGTTATTCCTTAGTTTTTACTGTATATGTGCTTTAAACTGACCCATTTCTCATATTTTTCAAGCCCAGTTCCTGATCTCTTTCTTTACATGAATTTTTCTGTGTCCTTCCAATAAATGACTTCACTTTTGTTACTCAAAAAAAAGTTCCTATTGTGAATTATGTCTTCTTTATATTAAATAATTTCGTAAACACTCTGCCAGAAAATAAGCTGTTGAGGATGCCTTCCATTTTTTTTTAGATAAACAAGCATTTTTACCTTAAACCATTTCACAGTGGATTTTATTTCTAAGGATTCTTTTGACCACATTCTATCTTGTGCAGCTAATGGTATCCTCCTTTTTTTTTTCTCACAGATACATACGATAATTTTTAAGGATTTATTTATTTATTTGAGAGAGAGAGAACAGGGGGAGGGAGAGAAACAAAGACTCTGCACTGAGCAGGGAGCCTGACACCGGGCTCAATCCCAGGACCCAAGATCATGACCTGAGCTGAAACCAAGTGTCAGACCTGAGCCATCCAGGTGCCCCTAGATATGTAAAATATCTTTAGGCACTTGTTGGGCAGAACCATAACAATGAGGAAAAACGCAAAAATTTATAGCATCCTTTGATCCTTTCAGACTTATAACAAAGTCAATAATTACCAGCAATTAAGTGTAAATCAATATATACTATATTTTTACATTATAATTTCTTAAACTAAATAAAAACTTAAAAGTGAATTCAAATATAATTTTCTTTTACTTCCCATTTCCAAGACTTAGCTAAAAACAACAGAAAGTGTTTTCCCTAAATTTTAATCAATAGTTTTATCATATTTCCATAAAGACTCAAAAGTATATAAACACTGAATTTCAAGAGAGGAGTTTCAATAAAATAATGTTTTAAATTTTAGGTAAAATATTTAAAAAGTATGTAGTGTCACAAACTTTGTTTTCAAGTTTAGAACGTAAAACATGTATTAGAGTGACAGTAAAGTTGAAATACACACATAATTTGTAGATACACAAGCACACACACATACTTAAGACTAAGACTATGAGTTTTCTGTAATATTTATTCTGACCCATACCAGTTAGTCATATTTCCGGTAATTGAATAAATAGATTCAAAATCTATCTGACTTTATTCAAATAAACACTTGAAATGAACTTAAAATAAGATAAAAAAAACATTGTGAAAGCTATTTGTAATTTTTACGCTTCTTTTTCCTGACAAGAGATTTTTTTTTTTTTTAGTAATTCCCTATTGCAGCTTAACCTTTTTCTGATCTTCGCAGCCTCAGAGAACGACGCTTCCTCACCGCGTCAACACACCCAGTCACCCTGCGCTACACTGTAGCAGCCTGTGAAGGCCGCAGGCGCCGACCGCGGGCACCGCCCTCCCCCTCGGGCTGCTACGTTGTAGCTGCGGGAGGCGCGCGGCGCTGCCTGGGGCGTGCGGAGCGGCTCGGGTCGGAGCAGGAGCCGCGACGGAAAATGAAACCGCGTGTGCGTTAAGTGGGGGCGGGGCAAGGGCGGTGGGGGGCGGGGCAAGGGCGGTGGGGGGCGTGGTGTCCCGTCCGGCGGAGATCCGGGCGGTGGCACGGGGGACGGACCCACAGAGGCTAGCAGGGCGCCTCGGGATGCGGCAGGAGCGCTGCGTGCGGCCGCCCCGTCGGCCACGAGCGTCACCAAGCGTCGCGGTTCCCACGGTCCGGACATCCGGGAGCGGGATTCCCGGCGGCTCCAGCGCTCCCTGCTGCCGCCCTCGCGTCAAGTATCCGCCGCAACCTAGAAAGAAAAGAAGGTGAAATAGATAAAAGATGGGAAAATAAAAAGGAAGAGGAAGAGAAGAAAGGGGAAGTGGGAGCGCGGATTACTGCGTCGTGTGTGTCCTCAGACGGAAGAGTAGGGAAATCATGGGGCGATGTGTTTTGGGGTGCGTGCGTGCGTGCGCGTGTGTGTGCGTGCACGCGTGTGTGCGTGCGTGTATGTGTGCGCGCGTGCGTGTGCGTGCACGCGTGTGTGCGTGCGTGTATGTGTGCGCACGCGTGCGTGCGCGTGCGTGTGTGCACGTGCGCGTGTGTGTGCGTGCACGCGTGTGTGCGTGCGCGTGTGTGTGCGTGCACGCGTGCGTGTGTGCACGTGCGCGTGTGTGTGCGTGCACGCGCGTGTGTGTGCGCGTGTGCGTGCGCGTGTTTGCTTTGCACTGTATCCTGTCGGCTCGGTAAATTCCAATAGTCCGAATCTTCACCGACGTGGGAAAAAGGGAGGATGTTCGGTCATAAAGAAGGGGCGGTACTGGGAAATGCACCAAGTTTGCTCCAGGTCGTGTGCTGTTACTCTCCGTCACCGAAACGCTCCAACGGGGGGCGCGTTACACGCTCACGCTTCCTAACGCTGAGACATGCCGAGAAAGACGACCTGAGAGCGTCCGTCTCGCCGAGAGATGAAAATGTCACAGCACTTTCCTCTGAAGGAGGCGCTTCTTGTTTTCTTCAAGGTAAACCTCGTGACGGTCCTTAACCTGCAGTTATGTGGGAGGTGAGGATATCATGAGCTAAAACCCGTATACCTGCTGCTCCAAGTTTTGACAATTCATGAATAGATTGATCTTAACATAGCACAAAACCTTCACATGTTTTCCAGTAGACAAAGGTTTGCAAAGATTACAAACTTCAATTAATATCCTAAAGAAGAAATACACTTTTCATAACCTTATACCTCCTAGTTTACTTCCTATATAATCATATCATTTTACGTTTTATCTTGCGATGGAGGTCACAGATTTGTTGCAGATCTTCATGTCTTTTTTGTTCGGGTAGTCTCCGTCTCACTTCCTTCTTTCTGTTCTTGCTTTGTAGTCCATTATCTAAAAATAATTACTCTGTGCCTGCCATGTATCTAGCTCCGGGGCTGTGGTTGTGAGTGAGGCAGACATGGTTCATGGTCTTCCAGAGCTCACCGAGCAGTGACAAGAGTCCCCAAGTCAGCAGCCGTGATTACGGAGCGCAGTGATGCTGGGATGGGGGTGGTACAACTTGTCATGGGAGCTCCCATGTGTAACAGTTACCCATAACTTAAAAGGGAAATAAGCAAGGAAGACTTCTTGGAAAAAGGGACATCCAGGCTGTGAACTAAATATAGGTAGACAATTGTCAGGAGAAGCGGCAGACGAAGCATGTTCACAGACGAAGAGGTAAGAACTGGCGTGTTGCGTTCAGATGAATATGCATTGCAGAGCGGGGGCTGGGTCACACAGCGGCCGAGAGGTGTGATGGAAAGCAGAGCCCAAATCTGCGGAAGTTCACGACCAAGGTAAAGATTCGGGCTGAATCCTGACGGGAACCACCGAAATCACTGAGGGAAGACGGAGAAGTGGTAATGTTTAAACGCATTAAGTGGTTGGAGGATGGTTAAACGAAGTATTGTAATGATCCGGGAGACAGACGCTGAGTGACAACTAAAAAGATGGTGATGTTTAAAAGGTAGAGCTGAGATTTTTAAGTGATGGATTAAAATGTTCAAATAAAAATGGACCCTAGGTTTCTAACTCAAGCAAATAGGTAGATTACAACCTTTCTCCCTAAAATGAGAAACAAATTCATCTTGGGACATGCTGAATTTGAGGGGTCCGTGAGGTGGAGTTGCCAACTCACTTTAAGATAAACAAGACAGAGTCTGGAGGGAGGCGGCCAAAACACACGCACTTAGGAAAATAACTGGTAACTGAGTGAGATGGTCTCATACCCGGTCATACTATGAGGAATCGGAGTTTTTTGTGGGAGAAGGAAAGAGAGAGACTGAAGATGCAGAAGAGAAGGTCAGCTCAGGTGTTAGGTGCTGCCCGAGGTGAAACACAGCCACAAGCGGGGGCTGTCGCAGCCTCGATGGCCACGAGCACCCCCGCGGCCACGGTGGGAGGGAGAGCGGGACGATGACACAGACGTTTGTGCCGCGACGCCAGGAAGTGGAGGAAGTCCTGTGTTCTTCATTCTGTCGATGGTTCTGACTGGACTTTTTAAGGAAAAGGAGGTCAAGATTTGAAGCGTGTGGAGAAAGCTCGGAACGCTCACTGAGGAGAACGGGAAAAGAACTCACCACAAAACAGAAAAGGATTCAAAGAAAGAGCTGAAGAATGGATTATATTTGGAGATTATTTTACATTTCAGTAATAGTCCTGTTTACTTGATTTTCTCCAACGTATACATCACTCTGGGTGTACACTTGCATGTCACGCACACACACGCACAACACTTGCATGTCACACGCACACACGCACACACACTCCCACACTCAGGGAATGAAAAGCGAAATGGAGAGACCTGGGGAAACAATCTAAGTATTTGCAGGGGATCAGAGCAGAGCAGGAAGACGACGGAGAGAAGTGGGCTTGGGAATGGAGGGCTGGGGGCTCAGTGAAGCTGAAGGACACATATCCCGGGAGAAGCTAAGATGGTTGAAAAGGCAGGTAGTAGTAGGAAAAACATATTCTGGGCTTCAGTGATCAGTTGTGGCAGAGATAGGGCAAGTACTGAGAATTTCAGGGGTGACACTGGGAGAGCGAGTTTTTGGAGACGCATGGAGTTGCAGGTTACGGGTGATGAGCCCGTCATGAACAGGCAGTGCCGGCTTTGGAGGGCTCATCTGTGTGTTTTTAAATCCTACATAATTATGGTGGAATGCAGGGAAGAAGAAGAAAGCAAGTTAGACGTTTAGTCGAAGAGAGAAAGAGGAATTGGTCAGAGAGTGTATGTGTCAAGAAAATGAAGGGCAAGCATGAAGCAAACGAATGGCGGTAAACTGCAGAGATAAAGTTTTTCAAAGTACCTTTATGTGTTTTTAAAACTTTTTCACACTGTTGATTTCTCAAAACACGTTTGTTTTTATTGGCCTAGCAGTGAAAAAGATAACGATGGCTCTAACTTAAATCACCATTTTCCTTCCTTCCTTCCTTTTCTCTCTCTGTCGTTACTATTCCTGCTCTGGAAGTAAGAATTCTTATAGAGGTCCATTCCGTACCGATCACTACTCTGTCTCCTAATGGACAGCTGGTGTGACATTGCTGCAGGTTGGGCCTGTAGAGAAGACTCAGACACGGTTTAGGATGCAAGTTACCGGGGAAGACCCTTGGAATAAACCCCTGTGACAAGGAGGCAAAGGAAGTTGGGTTAGATAGAGGAGAAACTCCAGCTGGACATAGGGTGGACGACAGCCGGGGCAGACCCCATGGCAGAGCTCGGAGGGTAAAATGGCCCATTGGAACTGCTGTGGCACGAGCCTTTTTATCCGTGTTGGTGTCAGTTACTCGATGGGAGCCATCCTGGAAAGGATACAGCCTTGGGCCAGATGGCTCTCCACCTCTGAGGCAATCCCCAAAGATGGTGGTGGCGGACATCTGTGTCCCCACACACTTCCAGAATCAGGCAAAATCTCCTTCCTTGATGAGGGATTGTTCAGTGCAGAAGCAGCTACTACCATGCGCCATTGTATGCTTCAGTGAATGGCAATCATCAAACTGAATGATCTAATGTATTTTGTACGTAAGTGGCTGGCACTTTAGTTATTGATATGCTTTATCTTAAGGGGATAGAATCATTCATTTGCTAAGAAATGAGTACATTATACTAAATGTCACAAAAATACCAATGTTATGCTTTGAAGTCAAAATTTTAAAAGCTTATTTTTTATGCCATAGGCCCGAAGAGTTGAAATTGACTTGAGATTTATGATTTGTAGCAAACAGACCTTGGGGTGTGAGTGAAGACGCAGCCCAGACTGGGGTGCCACGGACTGAAGGAGCACTGGGACCGGTGCACACAGTCCTACGGGGACCGGTACAGTCCTATGGGCCGATGATAAACTCCCAACAAGGGTCATAATTACGTTGTTTTTCATTTGTGTCATTGAAAGTCCCGTGTTTAATTTTTTATCTTTCCTACTTTTTCTCAATATAAGCCTTTTAATCTTCCAATTAAGATATTCTAAGAGACTAAGCAAAGAAGTAATTATTGAGAAGCAAAAAAATGGTTAAGAAGTAGAGTGTTTTGTAAATGATGTCGTCGAGGCTTTGTTTCAATACGCGTTCTTTCTTTCGTGAACATGTAAATAGATACGATGACTGGAAGTCAGAGTGATAGTATTTATAATAATTTTGCTAATAAAAACGCCAAATAAGACTTACTTCGTTGAAAGCGTGAGTGTCTGAAGCGTTTCGTCGCCGGCCGCGCGGGACAAGTTAGTCGCCGCAGGAAGGGGCGAAGCGGGCTGTGCGGGCGCCTGACGTCCTGGAAGGGAAATTTGAAATTATGATCTGAACTTCCGAGGCAGTTTCTTTACACCCACGTTCAGTCGGGCCTGGATGTTGGCGAACACCGCGCCCGCGGCCTCCGCGGCCTCCGCGGCCTGACGTCCCTCGGGGCCAATGACCTGCGCGGCGCTCGGAACCCGTCTGACCTCGTCTGGACCCACCAGGGGACGCGGAGCCCGCGGGGACGTCCTGACCGCGCGCTTCCCCGTTTGCCTCGTTGCTCGCGTTCGTCCGTCCTGCGTCCGGCCTCGCTCAGCCGCCGGCCCAGGAGCCCAGGGGGCGACCACATTTAGATTATTAGTGATAAATCAAATAATGTTAACTTACTTAATGAGCCAAATAATGTTAACTTAATTAACTTAGTGAGCCAAATAATGTTAACTTAATTAACTTAATGAGCCAAATGTTAACTTAATGAGCCAAATAATGTTAACTTAATTAACTTAATGAGTCAAATAATATTAACTTAATTAACTTAATGAGTCAAATAATATTAACTTAATTAACTTAACGAGTCAAATAATGTTGATTAACTTAACGAGTCAA
>NW_019154085.1:1059395-1059805 GCF_002288905.1 Enhydra lutris kenyoni
ATAATGTTAACTTAATTAACTTAGTGAGTCAGATAATGTTAACTTAATTAACTTAGTGAGTCAGATAATGTTAACTTAACTTAATGAGCCAGATAATGTTAACTTAATTAACTTAATGAGCCAAATAATGTTAACTTAATTAACTTAATGAGCCAAATAATGTTAACTTAATTAACTTAATGAGTCAAATAATGTTAACTTAATTAACTTAATGAGCCAAATAATGTTAACTTAATTAACTTAATGAGTCAAATAATGTTAACTTAATTAACTTAATGAGCCAAATAATGTTATCTTAATTAACTTAATGAGTCAAATAATGTTAATTAACTTAATGAGTCAAACAATGTTAAGTTAATGAGGCAAATAATGTTAACTTAATTAACTTAATGAGCCAAATAATGTTAACT
>NW_019154085.1:1064805-1100512 GCF_002288905.1 Enhydra lutris kenyoni
GTGTGTCTGTCTCTGTGTGTGTGTCTCTGTGTCTGTGTGTCTGTGTGTGTGTGTTTCCTTTCTAAACGGAAATTCCTAACTCTAAAGGTTGATGTTAAAATTTATTTTTAATATGGGAAGCACTCACCTTTTGTCACTAGCAAGAATTTATAAATATTAACAACTAGTAGTATTAGCATTATTACATTTTCATTAATATTTTATAAAAAGTGATAGCATGATCTGGAACTTACTCCAGAATCGGAAGCAGGGGTACACTTCTGTTTAGAACACCATACTTCGTGGTATTTAGGAAGAATATTAAACCGAAAATGTTCGGATCCGTCTTTTTCCCTTTTTAGGTGCAAGTGGTGGGAAGAGCAGGGCACTGGAAACACGGGTACCGGGGGAAGATCACAAGCAATAAAGGAGAAATGAAATTTAGCTTAGAGTAGATAGAGCCAAATGTCTTAAGTTTTACATGTGTGTCTCTGCTTTTATTTTATTTTTAAATTTTTTAAAGTAATCCCTATGTCCAACATGGGGTTCAAATTTATCCCATGAAACCGAGAGTTACATGCTCCGTTGACTGGAGCAGCGGGTACCTCTGTGCTTTTAACTTAAAATTCTCTCTATTTTGAACTTGGTAAGAAAAAACTTCTCAGAATTATAAACTTAAAAGAAACTATGCTTGGATTTGGACTTTTTTTTTTCCCGCTGGCGTTACAGAATTGAGGTAAAAACTGCCAAGAATATTCTAAGACAGACTGTTCTTACAAGAATTCCAGTCGACTTTTCCAGACTTGGAAGGTTTGGTGCTTTGGCTTGGCGCCAACCAAGAGCCAAGCATCTTAAGTGTTTATTCGGACTGAACTTTTGAACCGTTTCGTGTTGTTCTTTTACTACTACACACTAATGATAGAAACCAATACTTCTTTCTTTTTTTCTTGTTTTTTTTAAATTTTATGTGCAAACTAATTTTAGGGGGTAAAAAAAAAGAAACCTTGGAATTTTCCATCTGCCCAAATCGTTGGTAATAATTTTATAAATCATATTATAGTTGAGGCTGTGGTATCAATTATTTTCATCACAATCTCCTAGGCCACAGTCAAGAATTTATAAATATAAATCTTCAGGAGATGGTACCTGCTCCTCGGCATTTTTTTTAATTATCACAAGTAAAACTGATGGACACTCTTATAGAAACAATAATTTTTAACCCCGAGACACTGATTTCACTCTGTTTTATAGCATTAAAAAACTATTTTTATAAAAAAATTAGAAAAATTGAAAACAAAATTTTATTTATGCCCTAATCCTAATACAATTTATATAATAAAATAGTGTGTATTTCAGAATACAAATCTTAGATAGTAGTTCATGAGGTGAAATAGTACATTAGTAAAATATTTTGTACTTGTAATTACTGTATTTGGATTTGAGAAATCAGGATAATATTCAACTGTAGAGTGTTGACTTTTTAAAATTCTTAACATTTCAAAGTAAATAATAAAGAAGTATAAACAAAAAGCAATTGTGAATTTAACACTTTAAAATAGAGACTGATTTGGATTCATTGTTATATTGATTCCAATCATGCAGAACGGCATTGATTTAATTTCCAAAACAATGAAATTTAATGAAGTTTTTAACACAATAAATAACAAACAACTCTCAATATACAGAGTAATTGTATTTCTGGAAAGTTGAAAACTATCAAAAACATTTGTGTGGGCGCCTGGGTGGCTCAGATGGTTAAGCGTCTGCCTTTGGTTCAGGTCATGATCCCAGGGTCCTGGGATCGAGTCCCACATCGGGGTCCCCCTCTCTGAGGGGAGCCTGCTTCTTCCCCTCCCTCTGCCTGCCCCTACTTGTGCTCTCTCTCTCTCTCTCTCTCTGTCAAATAAAGAAATAAAATCTTAAAAAAAAAACCTTTTTGTTTACATCTAAAATTGATTACTATAAACATATTTCATCTACATGAATAGGAGCATTTCCTGTGGAAAATGAGATAATTTTGTGGGGATATCTTGAGCACTGAAACCAATATCCTGGTGCCAAATCACTGAATGACAGAGTGGTTCCTCATACCCTTTGTGTTACCTGAAAAGACCTCACAAATTCCCAAAATGTCCCATGGAGCTGGTGCCATCCACATTTGAGTACTCTATGTCTTCAAAGGTCATCTGGATTGCCACGTACACTTTTTTCCTATATTGCACACTAAAGTCAGTGTTTTCTTCTGGGATTCTTCAGAAGCTTCTGCTAATTTGGGAAGTGTCAAACCAGATGACTGACCTCCAGACAGTGAATTGCCCAGACTTGATGCTGCTGGTATAGTAGATGCTGTTGGAGCCCCACTCATATGCCCTCGAGACTTTGTCCGTAATGCCCTTCTTCTTCTTCTTCTTCTTCTTTCTTTAATTAATGTGTAATGTATTATTTTTTCCAAGGTCCAGGTCTGTGATTCATCAGTCTTACACAGTTCATAGGAGTCACCATAGCACACACCCTCCCTAGTGTCCATCACACAACCATGCCATGTCTTCCGCCCCCTCCACTCCAGCAACCCTCCGAGTGACGTCCTTCTTTCGGCCAGGGAGCTTTCTCCAGACCCACATGGTTTACAGACTGAAAGTGACCTAAATTAGGCCTTTAATGCTCATCTTCATTCAGTGACAGAGTGAATAGAAAGATAAATGTCTTAGCTTTGTTGAATCTTGGATCAGACAACCAGCACATAATATAATTTTCCCTCAAAATTGAGTCCCAGTTACTTTCAATAGAAACCTAATTAAAGCACCTTTTATTATTTTATTTCCTTCCTTATTTTACTTCTCACTTCTCTACAGATCTTTCCTGCATTTAATTTGCTATCAAGTATGTTTCTTGGAGGAAACGCGTCTAGAGAACTTCTAAAACAGGAGGTGAGACCTGCGATTCTGGAATGGGGTCACTTGCTATCCCGATGCCAACAAGGATCCTCTAGCCGCCAGCCGCTGGTAACCGGGGTGGTAATACCCCACAGCGTTCTGTACGATGCCGGCGCCAGCCTGGGTTAGTGGAGAGCACAGCGGGAATGCCAGCGGTGGTTTATGTAAGAGCGCTAGTGCTTGGAAAAGTGAATGTGACGCTTGTTATACAGACCGTATCGCTGGTGATGATTCACATCCCTGACATCCCAAGATACCAACAGACATAGATTAGCAAATCAAATAATTAGAATGTGGTGTGAAACGCAGAAAGTATCCTCAGCAGCACTTTAGAAAACCCTTATCTCTGTGGCTAGAGGGAAGAGTGTGTTGAAAACTAGGGTCTCTGTTGTAAGAGATGCTCTCTACAAAAGAAAATTTACAGCCATAACCGGTCTCTCGTGGTGATGCTTGAGCCCTGATAAGGAAGGAATGAGACCCTGAAGCCAGGGTATTTGCATAGAGATGCCAGAGATCTTTATACTACCAGATGTTTCTGGATCCTTTAAGCAGGATGGATCCTCTAAGCCAGAAAAGAGTAGCCTGTGCTGCTTGGAGACTATGCAAAGGCCTCACCGAAGTTAATGCCTTGAAAGATGACTCTTTGCCTCTTAGGATGTGTCTCTGTCTCCACTCACCGCTTCTAGACTATCTTAAGAGAACTCCATGGAAAGGTCTAGTTCTTGCTATGGAAAGAAGAGTCTGTACCAAAGGTCCTGGCTTATACATCCCAGAAGGAATCTGAAGAACATGCTGGGGAACAGATTTTGTGGGGACCCAGCCTGGGAAGGTGAATAAAGGGTGATGGGAAATTTGTTTGTTCATAAACGGACAGTTGGTCATCATTTGAATTTGATAATGCATTAAGAATACTGGAGAGAGGCTTCCTATGTTTCAAGAGATTGTTCCTTGAGGCGTAGAAGCACCAGGTGAATGAGGAAGAGATGTCAGAATTGCTGAAGCGGAACTGAGAAAGTGGGCAGACGCTCTACAACGCGAGCATGTTACAGTAGACGTATTAAAGACCGGAAAAACCACCATCTGACAGTGTACTGGGAAGGCACAGGAAACAGTCTCTTCTTCGGAGAAATAAGAATTAAGTTGATAGAGTGAAATCATTTTTTTAAAAGTTTTTATTTATTTATTTGACACAGAGAGAGACCACAAGCAGGCAGAGAGGCAGACAGAGAGAGAGGGGGAAGCAGGCTCCCCGCTGAGCAGAGAGCCCGATGTGGGACTCGATCCCAGGACCCTGAGATCATGACCAGAGCTGAAGGCAGAGGCTTAACCCACTGAGCCCCCCAGGTGCCCCAACTGAAGTCATTTTTATAGAGAAAGTCAACAGCAGCTGTCCTCTCTACCCTCTTTGTTTTAAAAAGTGTATTAATGGGAATAAAATCAGGAATTAATCTCTTTGTTGAGGTAACTTCATGGAAATTAATGAACAGAGTGGCTGTTATTCAAGAATAAAGTATTAAAATGTCAGAAACACTCTTGAAATGATGAAGCAGTTTGCCCAAGACCATAGAGCTGGCTGGTGACTGAACAGGGAGTTTGTATAATCTGACTTTAGCATCAGCACATTTAACTCTTACTGTGGTTATAAAAGTACAGATTCAGTGCGATAGTATTTGTGTATGTATTATACTTTCTGAATCACTGGAGTAGAGGAACACTCAAGCAATGATATCGTATGGTTTGTATGCCAGATTCTCCAGTTTCTGTTTCGGATCACAGAAATGACTTCCAGGGAACAAGTCAAGCAACCAGCAGAGGCGGAGAGAACTGGCGGCACCACGGGTCTTCCTCTTCCTGCAGGTTCATAGTGAAGCGCCACGGACCCTTTTATTTCTCTTTTGGCTTTTCCATTTCTCAATCCTCATTAAAATAACTGCACTTGACGCTTTATTATCTCTTACCTGGTTGGTTTAACAAAATTCTATGGTTTTCCTTACACCCATCAATGAAAACTATTAGAGCCGAAGTTGGAAAACTACCACTATCCCTTGCCAATCCTATGCTTGGAAACCCCTTGGCTTCTGAAACAAGTGCCCCCTTCTGTGGCTGCCGTGTGGACTAGAGAGCTCCCCACCCCAGTCCCACCGTGTCCCGGCTTTCTGACTGGGCGCTGGACGTCTGTTCCTGCATCTGCCATGGGCTTGTTCAAAGCATTTTTCCACCAAGAACGTTCCCCTCTTCTCTTGATGTATTCAAATTTCACTTTTTCTTCAGACTTTGATTTAACCTCTCACCCCAAAGATTCCTCATTTCATGTTACGCTATAGGGGTTTTTTTTTCTGTTAATTATGCTTATCATGTTTTATTTAGATGATTTTTTCAACCAGATGCTTATGGATTGTTAGAAATGGAAGAAACACGACATTCTTTAATTCCACATATATTTAAGACAAGAGAACTAAGGTGCACAGTGTAGCAATACTTAAGTTTGTCCTTTACTTTTCTTACTTTTTATTTATTTTATTTTTAATTAACTAACTTATTTTGGAGAGAGCATGTGCAAGTAGGGGTGGAGGTGGGGGAGGGCCGAGACAGACGCTCAGGCAGACTCTACGGTGAGCTTGGAGCCCAATGAGGGGTTGGATTTCAGGACCCTGAGATCATGACCTGAGCTGAAATCAAGAGTTACATGCTTGGGGCGCCTGGGTGGCTCAGTGGGTTAAGCCTCTGCCTTCGGCTCAGGTCATGATCCCAGGGTCCTGGGATCGAGCCCCACATTGGGCTCTCTGCTCAGTGGGGAGCCTGCTTCCTCCTCTCTCTGCCTGCCTCTCTGCCTACTTGTGATCTCTGTCTGTCAAGTAAATAAATAAAATCTTTAAAAAAAAAAAAAAAGAAGTTAGATGCTTAACTGAGTGAGCCATCCAGGCATCCCTCAGGTTTATATTTTAATACACTGTTTCCATTTCCAGATACATACTTTCTATTTTTCTTTTTACCCTATGGGCAAATAATAGTTACAAAATAGCTATTGATTGATCAGTGTCTGAACATACACTTACTTTTTTTCCTAAACTAGTGTATATCAGAATCATATTGGGGAGTTTATTAAATTAGTTTGCTAGTTCCCATTCCCAGAATTTCTGAAGGGTTGGTGTGGAGTTTGACAACTTGTCTTTCAAACAAGTTCTCCCATTTGCACTGAAGTTGCTCACCCAGGGACTGTGCTTTGAGAACAACTGGCCCAGGCTATTAATGGATAAATACAACAGCTGGAAAAAGCATAACACCTCTGTCCTAGAAATTTCTTTCCTTCTTCATTTATTTTTAAATTTAATATAATTGATATAAAATCAGAAGAAAACATTAAAACACACTTGCTCTTTGCTATTTTTTGTTTTATTTATATTTTTCCAGTATACAGAGTGGAAAGCACAGTTGAATACGGTTGACGATGTTACATTAGTATCAGGTGAACAACGTCAAGACTCCGCTTCTCTGTATGTTATGCTTTGCTCACCGCAAGTGTAGCTGCCGTCTGTCACCGAACGGGTTATTACAGCATCGTTGTCTATGTTCCCTGTGTGGTGCCTTTTATCTGTGATTGGCTGATTGGTTCCTTTCAGAACTAGAAGCCTGCACCTCCTGCTCCCTGCACTGACTTTGGCCGTCCCAAATCCTGTTCACTCTGCAAACATAGTTTGTTCCCTGTATTTATGCATTTGATTTTGCTTTCTGCTTGTTTGTTCATTCATTTGGCTTGTGTGTTAGATCCGCATGGAAGTGAGACTCTGTGGTGTTTGTCTTTCTCAGTCTCACTCATTTCACGTCGCGTCATACCCTTTAGGTCCATCCATGTTGTTGCAAATGGCCTGAGCTCATCCGTTTTGTATGGCTGTGGAGCCCTTGTGTGAGTGTGCCCGTGTTTGTGCAGAACACATTTTCCTTCCAATCCAGTGGACACTTGGGTGGCCTCTGTTCCTTTGCTATTGTAAGTAACACAGTAACACAGGTGTGTTACACATCTTACACATCTTTCCGAATTAGTGTTTTCATTTACTTTGGGTAAATATCCACTAGAGTAATTACTGGATCATATAGTATTTCCGTTTTTAATTTTGGGGGGAACTTCCATATTGTTTTCCACAGTGGCTGTACCAATTTATATTCCCACCAACAGTGCAAGAGGGTTCCTTTTTCTCCACGTCCTCACCAATACTCATTATTTCTCATCTCTTTGACTTTAGGCGTTCTGACTGGTGTAAGAAGGTATCTCAGTGCGGCTTCAGCGCGCACTTCCTTGACGGATTAGTGCGGTTGAGCATCTCTCACATGAGTGTCGGACATCACCATGTCTTCTTTGGAAAAATATCTGTTCAGGTCCTCGGCCCATTTTTTAATCAGATTGTTAGTTTTTTTGCTGTTGAGTTGTATAAGGTCTTCATATATTTTGGACATTAACTCCTACATTGCATAAATCTTTTGTAAATATCTTCTCCCATTCAGTAGGTTTACTTGTCATGTTGTTGATGGTTTTCTTTGTTATGCAAAAGCTTCTTATTTTGGCGTAGTCCAAATGGTTTAATTTTGCTTTTGTTTCCCTTGCCTGAGGAGACATAGCTAGAAAAATGTTCTGATTGATGTCAGAGAAATTAATGCCCTTGTTCTTTTTGAGGATTTTTATGATTTCAGGTCTTACATTTAGGTCTTCAATCCATTTTGAGTTTGTTTGTTTGTTTTTTTTTTTTTTTTGTGCGTGTATGGTATTAGAAGTGGTCCAGTTTCTTTCTTTTTTGTATGTGGCTGTGTTTTCCTAGTACCATTTATTGAAGAGACTGTCTCTTTTTTTCTTTACTATTATGAAATCCCAATGACATTTTTATTGAAAGATAATTAACATACAGTTTTATATATTTTATATTAGTTTCAAGCGTGGAACTTAATGATTCAACAATTCTGTACTATCTTATCCTCGTATGTTCATTGCCCTATGTTATTTTGATTTTATATTACCTGACTCATTAAATAAAACATCGTATTCTTTTCTTTTTTAAATTACTAGGTCAGTGGATTTATACGCACTATTTTGAAACAATTATAATTGATATAATTGTTCTTTTCCTTATATCAACAATGAAAAAAATGTTTTATTCAATTTTAATAAAATATTTCCCTTCCTAGGTTAAAAAAAAGAGTAAGTCTAGGTGAAAGTCATTTATAAGAACTGTTTACAAATTAGTTCTTTATTCCTCACCACTGAGAGAAATCTACCGAAAAGACGGAATGTCCTATCTCTTAGGACCGTCTCAGAGTTACAAAGGTCAGTTACAGCAACATAAATGAACAACGTAGCAGAAATGCCCTCAGGTCATATGAACAGAATGACCTGCCTCTGGAATTTTTCATGGCTAATGTACCAAACTCATAACACTCTTTGTCATCTGTTCTTATTAAAATTAATAAATAGAAATTGTCCCTGTAAATCTCCAAAGAAAATCACGCGTCTACAAACAGAGCTAAGCAGGTGACAAACACATGTTTTCTGACACTACTCCTAGGCAAGCCGCATCTGACATCGGTTATTTGTGTTTGTTTCTACTTCATACATACGTTCAGATCGCTTTCGATATGCCACCATAAATATAACCAAAGGTTTTTATCTCAGTAACACCTCCTGGAGCGAATGTTTGCCAAGGACGCTGGCAAAATCAGAGTCTGCATCTACACAAACACTGGAGATCTGGGATTCATTTATCTGTACATTTTATACCTGACCCACACTTAATCACAGGACGGGAAGAAAACATTTTAAAGAAAAAGTAACATTTATATATAGTATATTCCTCAATTTCATTATGAATCACTTTCAGCATATTCACCCTTTACGCAAAGATCTGTTGAAAATGAACTTCCAAAATGTCAACAAAACAGCCTATTGGAAAGATAAAACTGAGAGTTTTGCTTATTGTTGCAAAGGAGACCACTCCCTTAACAGAATCATAGTATCATTATGGAGAAAAGAATACAAAGATTAGATACTGAGATTTTGAAGTCCCTTCTAAGGCCGGTCTTTGAATGTGCAGACTTGGTTAAGATAGAGTAAAGATCATGACATACAGTTGAGCCTTAAATAATGTGGACATTAGGGCCTCTACCCTCTGCACAGTCAGAAATCCTTGTATAACTCATGATTCCCCAAAAATACACCTACTAATAAACCTACTGTTAACCAGAACCCTCACCAATAACACAAACACTTGATTAACATATATTTTGTATTTTATTTATTATATACCATATTCTTGCAATAAATAAGTTAGAAGAAAATGTAAGAAAATCATAAGAGAAAATGCATTTACAGTATTATATTCATGGATTCCATAAATTTATGTCCTCTGTTCATAAGATGAATCATCACCAGTGCCTGCATCGGTGTTGTCTTACACGAACCAAAACACCGTAGACGTTAGATACATCACTAACACGAGACATCAAAGATGAAAAAAATACTGTAAAAGAAGAAGTTCATTATTCTTAATGGGTGTAATGACCCATGCATTGATAATGAACAAACAGAAATACGATTGTTTTATGGTATAGTGTAATCAGTACGATGCTTCATGGTGGCCAGCCATGCAATAATGAAGGAATTGTTGTAAAATTTTTATAGTATGTAGCATTATAGTCATTTTCATAATACAGTATTGAAAACATTGCTACTGTTTTTTAAAACCACTTACCTGTGATAATAGGCTGACATGCAGTTTCTCCAACTATAAGAGAGAGAAGCATACTGTACAGTAACTAATTTTTGGAAAGCAAAGTTATCAGATAGTAAGTAAAGTTGCACGTTATTAATTTCATATTAAATATCACTCACCGTGTGCTTATGGAGAGATGAGGTGTGTGCACTCCCTACACGTCTTGCACATGACGCTCCAGACAACTACTGAGGCGATGATGATGACACAAAAAGCTTCACACAGTTCTTGCTACGTTACTAGGTTTTCACACAAAGACACACTCATACACAGCAGATAAGCTTATGAACTGCGTGGCGTGATGATTATCCACTCCCTGGGTGGAAACGGATCATCATCACTTGGGTCTTCATCCTCATCATTTCACACTGAGCAGACAGAGGAGGAAGAGGAAGGGCTGGTCTTGCTGCGTTGGGTAAGGAGGCAGAAAAGACGGAGGACGTGGAAGGCAAGGCAAGAGAAGCAGGCACACTTAGTGTAATTTTATAAAAATACATAGTAATTTCTCTTTGACATTTTTGCTTTTTCTTTTCTCTCAAACGTTTCTATATCTTGCTAATACTTCTTTCAGCATCTGCTTTAGTTTCAGCGTCCACACCGCCGAAGGATCCTGTCATAAAAGAAGTCAAACACATAGTCAGAACTCTTCGGCCAGACTGTCTAACGTCAGATCGTTCTCCGGCTCTGGTTTGGAAGGACTCATCTCCATCAAGTCGTATTCTGTTAATTAGCTCTTGAATTTGTCCAAGATGCATATCTTGAAATGCTTTATGCTCCCGCTCCCCCGCCACACACACCTTTTTTTCTCTTTTCTTTATTTTTCCCCCCGTATCCACAGTCTTCTTTTGTGATTTCTTTGATTGGCTCTGTCGTAAACCCTGTGAAGTCACGCATAACATGTGGACATGGTTTTCTCTAACAGGGATTTATTGTTTCAAACTTGTGTGGCTTTTTCTGTAACGATGATGGCATCTTCAATGGTATAATCCTTCCAGACTTTTATGATATCTTTATTGGGGTTCTCTTCCATAGCATTTACAATCTTTCCCTTTGAGTATAATACATAATGAGCCTTAAAGTTCCCTATAACCCCCTAACCTAGAGACTGAATTAGAGACATGATGTTTGGGGGCAAGTAGACCACTTTGATGTCTTTGGTATTGAACTCATGGGGCTTCTGTGTGGCCAAGGGCATTGTCCAATATCAAAAGAACTTTAAAAGACAGTCCCTTATTGGTAAGGTACTTCTTGACTTCAGAGACAAAGCATCGATAGAGTCAATCTAGAAAAAGAGCTCTTGTCCAGGCCTTCCTGTTGCACAAACAAAGAGTGGTGTCCGTCTTCTCCCTTCAAGGCTCAGGGATTAGCCGCTTTGTAGTTAAAGGCTGTCCTGCTCATAAACCCAACTGCATTTGCACAAATCAGTAGGCTTAGTCTGTCCCTTCCTACCTTAAATCCTGGTGCTTGCTTCTCTTCCTTGTGAGTAAATGTCTTCTGTGGCTTCCCCCCACCCCAGAATAAGGCACTTTTGTCTGTATTAGAAACCTGTTCAGGCAGAGATCCTTGCTTCTCCATGGTTTTCCTAATAGTGTCTGGGAACTTGTCTGCTACCTTTTGGCCAGCAGAGTCTGCTGCTTCTGTTACCTTGACATTTTTAAAGCCAAACCTCTTTCTAAAATTATCAAACTGTCTTTTGCCGGCATTAAGTTACCCAACTTCAGATCTCGCAGCTTCTTTTGGCTTCAGGTTGTCATGTGATGACTTTGCTTTCCCTCGGTCGCATGGAAGTCTGCAGCCTGCCTTTCTCACAGTCCTGCACCTACATAAAGGCTGCATTTTCAATACAAGGTAAAAAGGTATTTCACAAGAAGTGCAAGGTTTTTTTGCCTGCTGGCATAGCTGCAGTGATGGCTTCATGAATTTCCTTTTCTTTTTTTATAATGGTCCTTCTGCTGGATTCATTTATCTTGGAGTGATTGGCAACTATGGTACATATCAATCCGTTCACCTTTTTCTTCTAATGTCATGACTTTTCTCTGCTTCTTGGGAGTCCTTCTAGCATCACTGTGGTAGTTCATACAGGTCCTATGGTTATTCAGGTTTTACAGTATTGCACTAAAACGGTTTGCAAGAATGATGAGAGATCACTTTTTACTGCAATATGCAACTTATTAGAGAGAGGTGAGATGATCAGCTCACACAGAGATGATTAGTACCACACGGCATCTTACGTGGATGCTCACAGCACACGCGCTCACCGCAGTAGCAATGGGAAACAGCTGCGGAATTACTGTGGCAGTACAGGAGGCACCATAGTTAATTTTATGCAGTGATAACTTAATACTACATTTTTAAAAAGATTATTTATTTATTTATTTGACAGAGAGAGAGAGAGACAGAGATCACAAGTAGGCAGAGAGGCAGGCAGAGAGAGAGAGAGGAGGAAGCAGGCTTCCCGCTGAGCAGAGAGCCCGAGGCGGGGCTCGATCCCAGGACCCTGAGATCATGACCTGAGCTGAAGGCAGAGGCCTTAACCCACTGAGCCACCCAGGCGCCCCTTAACACTACATTTTTACATTTGTTTACATTTCTCTCAACTGCAAATCGTACAATGTATGGTCAGTAAGTGTTAGTATGTGTAAGTTTTGATAAATTTTAACTTTTTATAATTGATTTATGTATATTTCATGGTAGTAAATGATAAGGTGGACTAGATCTATATACACTTAAGGCATTCATGGAATTTCTAACTTTTTCTTAATTTTTTTTCAATATTTCTAGGATACGTGGTTTGTCTGCCAGTTTTTTCTTATTATGGTAAATCTCCAAAAAGTTTTTCAATATATTCATTGAAAAAAGTCTGCATGTAAGTGGACCCTCGTAGTTCTAACCAGCGCTGCTCACGGTCGGCTGCCATAGTTCGCGCGGGTGGGCGCGGCGGGGTGGAGGTGCGCAGGTACGGAGTCGAACGGGTCCTGGGCTGTAAACTGCTGCTTGATGCTTTGCTATCGAACAGTTTGATGGATCTTCTAGGAAATCACTTGAATAAACAATAAAGTAATTCTCCACATTTATCTTCCTGGGCAGGTGTTTTCTGGAATTATAAAGTTAATTGATGAACATAGTGGAATGCCTAAGTCATGTCAATGTAGAGTAAGCTGTGCAGTTGTTCTGATTCTCCCATCACCGCTAAATGAGGGGTGGCCCTCCTTCCCAGCAGAATAGTGTCTCCGATCTGGCACTTCAGCTCTACCTTCTATGAGTCTGTCTGCCTCTGGTACAGAGTACAATGTTAATAGTGGATCCTATGGTCACGGATCCATTTCTAGAATTCTTTTTTTTTCTTTTTTATGTGAAATGGGTCCTTTGGTTAAATGATATTTTGTGTGCAAGTTTGTGGAGCAGGCCTTTTGCAGTCCCCAGATACTAGGGCTAGCTGACGTTCTGTGGACAGGAGGGGCAAATCCATATTGGCAAGATTGACTATCCTTGTTAAGGCAAACCACGGACCCTTCCAGGATGGAAGGAGACTAATGTAGCTGCTGTACCCTAAAGTGACCGAGCTGAGTCTACTTGCACCCAAGTGACCTTCTCAAGGAATGGTGCCAGATCTGGGGTTTCATGTTGGTTTCTGTTGCTGAAAGATTGGACATTCAGGGATCATCTTTTTAGAGGAGGATTCCGTGATGTTAGACCACATGTGGCATCCGTCCATGTCAATGTGATCAGTGTCTTCATGTGCCCGTTGTTGCAGTCCCCTGGTGCCCAGGGGATGAGGCTGGCTGACAGCCCCTGGCCAGGGTACTTCGTTTATTTGGCTGTTCAGTGCCTCTGTCATGATGCATATACTCTGGAATCTTCACATTCTCTGTGTACAGCCTGATATCTACTCACATGCCTCTACCCCAGAGTTCCTTATGCCCAACGGTCCACTCCCTTTCCGTCCAGGCCACTCACAAAGTAGCCAGGCCATTGATGGCTCCCAGAAATCTATATATTCTCATCTGAGGTCACTTCTCCTTATATACTAAATGGGTGACCAGATGCACTCTCTTCACTGTCCATCAAGGGCTCTCTTGTGACTGTAGTGCCGCTGCACTCCATTTGGCTTACATCCATATGTCCAGCTCACATAATGTAGACCAGCTTTGGGCCCTTCTCCTCCTTCAGCTGGTTGTATAGAACTCTCTTCCGACTACATGGAGTAGCAAAGGGAAGGACTCTGCAAGTACGGCAGGTGATATGGGAATTCTGACACCCACTCAAGCAGTGTATTTATACCTTCTGGTCCTACTGAGATTAGATCTTGAATGTACCATTTCCATCTCACAATACGCTGCTTTGGGGCCTGTCCATTTTTTTGACTTGGAGGATAAAACAAAATACAGCTCACAAAGGTCATTCAATGTACATGGGAAAGTGCTGATCTCTACTAAGGCCTAGTAACAGACCAGAAACTATTTCTCAGGAAGCATATAATTCCTCACTATGGATGGCGTAATCTTGCTCTAAATCTCCAGAGTACTGCATTGTCGTTTTTCCAGGGATGCTTTCCAGCAAAAACACACACCTTCCCCACCACTAACATACCTAATACCTCGGTTCTGGTATTACATGGCCCTGGCAACAGCACTGCGGAGCCCGTATCTACTCCAGGCTTAACTCAAGGAGGCCAGCTTTATATTTCCATCCAGGATTTTTAGGTGTGGAATGTGATGCCTTCACAACAAAAACAGCCTACCAGGTACTATGGGGGGGGTGTTTTGTTTTTGGTGGTAGATGACACAACACAATTCTCAGATTTTGAACATTGTAGGTGGCTAAAGAGCGTCATCCACGGCGTTGGGAATTGTGAGTTTTTCAATTTCTGTAAGAGCAGAGATCTGCAAGAAATGAAGGGAGCCCATCCCGTGCATGAGTTCAGGACCAAAGTTCCAGGATTTCTGAAATGTTTCATTTGTGGGCACATGTGGTGCCACTTACAGTGTCCCGTGTGTCAGCGGTGGGGTCTGATGTTAGATCTAGTGCATCAGGTCTAATATCAGGAATGTGTGAGAGACAGAAAAAACTGCACGGAGACAGAAGCAGAGAGACCTTTAGAGGAAAACTGTGTATCGTATAAAGAAGATGATAGTTCTTTGGGCATTAAAGAATAAGTACAAAATCCCACTCAGAAAGAACACATGGTTTAGTCTTAGTTTTGGTTGCTCATGATTTTCTTCTCTCATCCCCTGCCTCTCCCTAGCCACAGTTTCCCCGAACACCCGGCCACCAAGATTCTTGACTGTGGCGGAAGTCCCCACAGTCCCATCAACTTCCGATCCCTTGAGCAGGGGAACGGTAAGCATCACATGGAGTAAGCCATTGCAGTAGGAAGAAGACTGACCGGCCTCTTCCACACGTGGTATTGATTGATCAGGTTATGTACCAGTGTGTTCACTTCCTGTTGCCACGTTAACACGTTGTTACAAGCTTAGTGGCTAAAAGCAACACATATTTAATATATTACTCTACAAGTGGCAATCCAGAGTCAACCTACCTGCTCTAAAGTCCAGGTCTGAGCAAGGGAATTTGTCTTGGAGGCTCTAGGGGACAATTCATTTCCCTACCTTTGCCAGGCTACCTACTGTCCTTGGCTCAGGGCCCCTTCCTCGGCCTTCACAGACGGCAGCAGAGCATCTTCAAACCTCGCTCCTTGTCTTCTACTGCCGTCATAATCACATTACCTTGTACTTTTCTTGTACTCAAA
Organism: Enhydra lutris kenyoni; assembly: GCF_002288905.1. Taxonomy (NCBI): domain Eukaryota; kingdom Metazoa; phylum Chordata; class Mammalia; order Carnivora; family Mustelidae; genus Enhydra; species Enhydra lutris. Next base: position 1,080,222 of record NW_019154085.1, read on the forward strand.
TCTTATTTTACCTCCTTCTAATAAGGGCATTTGTGATTCTATTTAGGGCCCACCCAGAAAATTCAAGATAATTTTTCATCCCAAATTCTCAACTTAACTATATTTGCAGAGTCCTGTCTGCTGTATAAGGTAACATCCACAGATTCCAGAAGTCAATGTATGGATATATTTATGGGACACAATTCAGCCTACTACAGCCAGTTAGGAGCAGAATTGTCCAGTGGGCTCCTCCTTATATCTACTCCAGTGGCTCCTTATGTAAGACGTGTTCGATTCATCTGTAACCAGATCTTCAGGTTGGGAGAAATGTCCTCTAACTAAACACAATCCCAGTAAAGCAAAGAAAAGCAAACATAAGTATCCGGTGTTGGAAATGCATGGGTGAGGTTTCATCGTCAGTTACCTTTGTAGTTCATTGACCTTGAGAAGGTGGTATAAAGAAAGGAAACGCAGTGAATAGTTTGGAGTTATTTTCCTCAAACATGAAATAAATTCCATTTATTGTGAGCATCTAAACTAGTAGTTAAAGATAAAATTATCAATATTCTCTTTCTATTCTTAGTAATCAATTTTCCTGTGCAATTATAATGTTATTTCTCCTTCATAATGTTCTCCAATAGTGTATGAGAATGTTGTATGTTGTGCTAAGTCCAGAAAGCTCTAAATTAGTGTAAAATACAGGTAAGACTGACAATCTAAGAAGATAACATTAGCATACTAAATTCTTTCAGAATTTGAAACAGCATTAAATTTATATTCATAATAATACTGAAGTGATCTTTCATGAGAAGATCCCTTTAAAAAGTTCCTGTAAATTATATACTAATGGAACATATGTTCATTAAGAGTTTCCTACTAAAGGCCATTATACATAACTTACTAGTGGGTATTGGGACTGAATATTTCTCCATGTATTCTAAAGATACAACTGAAATGAGTGAGAAAGCAAATACACAGAAAAACAAAACAAAACAAAACATTTTTTTTGCATGAAAAAATTTATTTTGTATTTTAAGCCTGCAGAACTATAATATATTTTTTTCATTCATACCTTTAATGATTTCAAGATTGCTAAGACATGGTCTATTATTAGAAACAAAGTGGTTAAAAAACATAAAAAAGATAAAATATGAAAACTAGTTTTTACAGTGTACTGAATGAGTAAATGAATGAATGGATAGCAGTGCAAAAGAGTTTATTTTCTACTTTCATGTGAACAAAAGGAAAGGTAGTCTTTATTATTTGTTTTCTTGTTTAGAATTGTAGGTTGCATAACTAAGAAACATTGCTCCACACTACCAGCAAACATTAAGATTTTAAACTTCACAGAATGCATCATTTGATTTCATAGTGGCCTAGTATTATTCTGTAATATACCATGGGAGAGATTTCTAGCTGGTTGCCAAATCCATTGCCTTTTTTAATTGGTGAACAAAGTTGAGCTATTTTTCCCAACATTTCTTTTCGTTAGATGTAGTCATATGCCTCTGTTCTATCCGATGGAATATGAGCAGAGGTATACCACTTCCAAGACATCTACGTGGGATTCTCTTTTCACCTTCCTTTTTAGTTGGCTTAATTTACATGGGTAAAATGATATTGGAAGTTATATGCTGATGGTAGAGCAACAAAATGGGAGGTACACGTGTCCTGCCTCAGAGAAGAACTGTCCACTGATGAGGACTTCAGGAGAGTAGAAAATAAGCTGTTCTCTTGTTCACTAAGCCATAATACAATTTTTGTCATTGCAGCAAATATTACACTAAACAGAATAATTTGTGACTGTTTAGACTAAACAGAATAATTTACATAAAAAAGCATGTTTTCTATCTAAAAGAAATTAGGCTGAATCAGCAGGTTATGTGACAGAGCTGCAGGGTACTTGTCTCACAGAGTCAAACAATGAATGAATCTCGTGGACACAAAAGGGTGAAGTGAAGTGAAAGTTTATTAAATGAAGGTGAAGACAAAAAAAGAGTAAAAAAATTATCTAGAATGAGAGGGGTCCTGAATGGTTGCCATGGGGGGCTTTTAGGGGTTTTTTTTAGTCAATCTTTTTTTTTTAGAAAACTGACCAGAGAACTTGGCAACTATCTTGTTTATAACATTTCAGACAAACAAGGTGAATTTGTAAATATCATGAACCAGCTCATCTGTATTTAGAACAAACAAGGTGGATTTATGTTCCCTTCTCTCTGGTTACAAGGATGCAGCCCACAGAATGGGAGAAGATATTTGCAAATGACATTACAAAGGGCTGATACCCAAGATCTATAAATAACTTCACAGACACACGTAAAAGTGTTCATCGTCATTAGCCATCAGGGAGATTCAAATCTAAACCACATTGAGATACCACCTTACACCAGTTAGAATGGCAAACACCAACAAGGCAAGAAACAACAAATGTTGGAGAAGTTGTGGAGAAAGGAGAACCCTTTTACACTTTTGGTGGGAGTGCAAACTGGTGCAACCACTTTGGAAAACAGTGTGGAGATTCCTTAAGAAATTAAAAATAGAGCTACCCTATTACTGAGCAATTACACTACTGGGTGTTTACCCCAAAGATACAGATGCAGTGAAAAGAAGGGCCACCCATACCCCAATGTTCTTGGCAGAAATGTCCCCAGTAGCCAAACCGTGGAAAGAGCTGAGATGACTGTCTGCAGACAAATGGTAAAGAAGATGTGGTCCATACGTACAATGGAATATTACTCAGCCATCAGAAAGGATGAATACCCAGCTTTTGAACGAACATGGATGGGACTGGAGGAGATTATGCTGAGTGAAATAAGTCAAGCAGAGAAAGTTGATTATCATATGATTTCACTTATTTGTGGAACATAAGGAATGGCATGGAGGACATTAGGAGAGGGAAGGGAAAAATGAAGGGAGAGAAATCAGAGTGGGAGACAAGCCATGAGAGACTATGGATCAGGAAACAAACTGAGGGTTTTAGAAGGGAGGGAAGTGGGGTGATGGGTGAGCCTGGTGATGGGTATGAAGGAGGCACAGATTGCATGGAGCACAGGCTGTTATAAGCAAACAATGAATCATGGAGCACCACATCAAAAACTAACAGTGTACTGTATGGTGACTAACATAACATAGTAAAAAAAAAACCTAAAATAAATAAATAAATAAAGATCTCCATGTGTAACATTTGTGCTCATCTGGGACTTCTGTGAGCCTGGTCACTTAGCAGCCTGCCTGAGCCTGGTCAGGGGAGTCAGGCACCTTCTGTCTCTCCTTGCCTATACTTTAACCCTTTCCTTACTCAGTTGTATATTATGCCTCTGTCTTGAAAGAAGTAGAAAATGGTATTTCCTTTGTTTTTATAAAATTGGTTGAGGTAACAGAAATTAATAACTTTCTGAGATCAAGAATATTTAAAGTAACTTTGGGCTAAACAAAACAAAGACAAATGGAGCAGGATGAAGACAAACACAAGGTAGAAATGACGAAACTGCTTACAAGGGGCCCGATGTTTCTAATTCTTTATTAAAACTATAAACCTCCCTCATAATTCCCTCAGACTGTTTGCATACAAAGTCCTAATAGTGCTAGCCTGGGGTTATTAATTATAGAATCTACCCCTCTGAACTCTCTCCTATCTCAAGTTGATGTTCCCAGAGCACGCCGGGCAGAGGAACATTCCTCTCTATATAAGTTGAGTGTACATTAGCAGCATATTTTTTATCAACCTGACTTTCTAACCAGTGAGATAAGGCTCCTTGGCTTAAGCTCAAGTGACTTTGAAATGTTAGAAAGTATTTATAAGAAGACATTTTCAGGAAAAACACCACAGGAAGTACATTTCTTAGTATATGCTGCAGATAACTTTAAAAAAGTCACAGCTATGAATTAGTAGAGATTGATGAAGGTATCAGGCAGCATAAACATGCAAGCCCAGAAAAGGCATGTACTAAGTGCTCCACATCACCTGGCATCAGGGAAATACAAATCAAAACCGCGATGAGATCCCACCTCACACCAGTCAGAATGGCTAAAATTAACCAGTCAGGAAACGACAGATGCTGGCGAGGATGCGGAGAAAGGGGAACCCTCCTACACTGTTGGTGGGAATGCAAGCTGGTGCAACCACTCTGGAAAACAGCATGGAGGTTCCTCAAAAAGGGGAAAATAGAGCTACCCTATGACCCAGCAATCGCACTACTGGGTATTTACCCTAAAGATACAAACGTAGCGATCCGAAGGGGCACGTGCACATGAATGTTCATAGCAGTAATGTCCACAATAGCCAAACTATGGAAAGAACCTAGATGTCCATCAACAGACGAATGGATAAAGAAGATGTGGTATATATACACAATGGAATACTATGCAGCCATCAAAAGAAATGAAATCTTGCCATTTGCGACGTGGATGGAACTAGAGGGTATTATGCTGAGCGAAATAAGTCAATCAGAGAAAGACAATTATCATATGATCTCCCTGATATGAGGAAGTGAAGATGCCACATGGGGGGTTTGGGGGGTAGGAAAAGAATAAATGAAACAAGATGGGATCGGGAGGGAGACAAACCATAAGACACTCTTAATCTCACAAAACAAACTGAGGGTTGCTGGGGGGAGGGGGGTTGGGAGAAGGGTGGTGGGGTTATGGACATTGGGGAGGGTATGTGCTATGGTGAGTGCTGTGAAGTGTGTAAACCTGGCGATTCACAGACCTGTACCCCTGGGGCTAATAATACACTATATGTTAATTAAAAAATTATTAAAAAAAAAAAAGAAAGAAAAGGCATGTACAGTATGTCTCCTGTTCTTCAGAACGCTACAGTTTGGGTAAGGTTTCTGTAAAAACTTGACTTAAAGCAATACCAATTCTCACGGGCTCTTTGTAAGAGGAAGAAACATATTATGACCATGGTTTTCAGTTGCTGAAGTGGAAAAAAATGTTACAGCCTCTAGTGGAGCTGCCATTTCCTCATCTCATAGATGTTAAATCAAATGAATAGAAATAAATAAGCAGCCAGGAGAGAAGCTAACATAATATATATCTAAAGAAAGAAGTTAATACGGTCTTCACACATGATTTCCTAAAGATTTTGCAAAGTCCCGATTTAGTCTTTTGGAAGTTGCCATAACAACTTCACTAGGGATATGCTAATCCCGCGGCCCAGCAGATGGAATGCTAATGCTTTGGCACCGGCAGGGAAGGATCCTCAACAAATTGCTTGTTACTTCATTGTGATTTTGAAACATCCTCTGGAGGGTAACTGTCATTATACTCCTTAATGTTACATTATAACTCATAGATTCTGACATCGTTATTTAGCTGAAGCAGGGGTTTATTAGCCAAACTGCTGTGAGTGTTTTATCTTTTGGAGAATTCCAAAAAGCAAACTGATTAAGTAAGCAAGCAAGCTACACACTGAGGGCAGATCCAATTCCTCTAGTGATGACTGACTCTCAAACTATTTTTGCTTGTTTGTGTTTGATCTAGATCAAGTCGTTCTGTTTATCTGCATGTACATGATGAATTGTATATTTACCCAAATGGTGGCTTCGTGACATACCTTTTCAAACCGTCTATTGGCAAAGTATCAATACCCAGTGAACGGATTATCCAGGAGAAGAAGCGCTGTTTCAATCATCTAGCAGCTCTAATTAGTTGATATGTGTGACGGTGCTGGCTTCATACAATATTAGCACATCCTGGCTGCTCAATAATTATTAAAATCAATTAGGAATACTGGAAATAGCAAAACGAAGAGGGCATTACTGGAGCAGCTGATGATTTGAGGAGATATTTTAGGCATATTCCAAACTAATCATAATATGCATGTAGGAGGAAAGGAAGGAAAGGACAAGGAAACTTCCACATTAATGGAGCTCGTCAGTGGTATACCGGAGCCAGTTCCTACCAGCTTGCAGGAGCTAATTGTTAAATTTTGAGGAATTTTGTGAGTCCGTTATTAAACAAAATCTTTATTTAAAAATAAATAACATAAATTTAAAATGAAATAAGCTATACTAAAATGGTAATAGTTAAACGTCATCACCTCCTGTTTTACTACATTTAACTCTTTTTTATTCTCCTAGATTTATTTATACCTATTATACGTGTAAAGTGGACATACCGTATAGGGGTGTTCCACTGCATGTACAGTCTCCCCAGTTCTGCATTCAGTGGTGGCTCACGAATGTGGAAATTGGCCACGGTGGACGGGCTCATGGGGCTATGGACATAAGCAAATGCTGCACTTCGGTACTTAATATTTGCAGATATTCATCATTCTGTTGCAAATCCACAAGTTTTTTTCAGATCTTTGTGAGCCAACATAGGATCTACAGGCTAAATTCTGCATTGGCAAGTACCTGGAAAGTCTTCCATGTCACAAGAGTTATAATGTGCAACAATCACCAGTTATGCCACTGAATTTACCCCGTAATGTACTTGGAAATGCATTCAGATAAACACCTTTGAACCCATGTCTTAGAACTTTTCAACCAATACTCTTTGTAGTAAATATTATAAAATAAGAGCACGTCTAATAAAAGGCGAAAGTTGTACTTGGTAGACATAAAACCAGCTGAATTTCTGAAATCATAGTAACGCCGTCCTTGTTTTGTAAGGACAGAATGTTCGTGGATATGTACCGAGCTGACTGGAAGAGCCAAAGCCCATCCTGTAGAACACCGCTCTCTAGCAGACTTCAGACTTTGCCACCAAGTCTCCCTCCTCTGTTTTCAGGTTTTTATTTAAATTCCAGTTAGCAGACCTACAGAGTGTATCAGCTTCAAGCGCAGGGTCTGGTACTTCATTGCCTGTATACAGCACTCATGGCTCTTCACAAGTGTCCTCCTTAACACTGTCACCCGTTAGCCCACCCTCAGCCCACCTCCCTCCATCACCCCTCAGTCTGCTCTCAGTAGTGAAGAACCTATTTCTTGGTCTCTCTCTCTCGCTCTCTCTCTCTTTTTCCCTTTGCTAGTTTGTTGTGTTTCTTAAATTCCATGTATGAGTGAAATCATATGGCATTTGTCTTTTCCGGATTGACTTATTCTGCTTAACATAGTACTCTCCAATTTCAGTATATGTGTTGCCGAAGCGAGCACAGCATAGTACTCTCTAGCTCCATCCACAGCATTGCAAATGGCAAGATTTCATCCTTTTTTATGACTTAGCAAGGTTCCATTGTGTATACGTCCACGTCTTCTCTATGCATTCATCAGTCAGTGGACACTTGTGCTGTTTCCATAATTTGGCTGTTGTAGGTAATGCTGCTAGAAGTATCAGTGTGCATACATCCCTTTGAATTAGTGCTTTTGTATTCTTTGGGTAAATCCCCAGTAGTGCAATTGCTGGGTCATAGGGTTGTTCTATTTTTAACACTCTGAAGAACCCCCATGCTGTTTTCCACAGGGGCTGCAGCAGGTTGTGTCACACCAACAGTGCGAGAGCTTCCCTTCTCCACATCCTCGCCAGGATGCTTCTTGTGTTGTTTAGCCATTCCGGCAGCTGTGAGATGACATCTCATTGTAGTTTTGATTTGCATTTCCTTGATGATCAGTGATGTTAAGTGTCTTTTCATGTGTCTGTGACCATCTGTATGTCCTCTTTGGAAAAATGTCTATTCATGCCTTCTGCCCATTTTTAATTGGGTTATTTGTTTTTTGGGTGTTGAGTTGTATTTTTTCCTTCTTCAATAAACCTCTAATTGATTTTATATTCTGTGTACTGAACTGGTACAAAAATCTAAATTTCTTCACAATTCTTTTTGAGTATTGTTCTAGAAAGTTTGATTTATTTAGTATAATTCTGGTTGTAAGTCTTTAAGTCATCATCTCTCTGTCTATGCCTTGGGAAAGAGAGAACTATATTTGTGACTTGTTCAGCTTAATTATCAACCTACTAGGAAGAATTGCACTCACTGCCCTTTCCTTGAAGTGTAAGAGTCCTTTGTTAGGTCGGCTTATTGTACAACTCCAAGGAATACTGTCACTTGCAACACGCCCCTGCCTTGCTCATTTCACAACAGAGCGCTTTGTGTTTCCTTAGCAACGCTTACTGCTCTGCTCTGTTTGATTTTCTTAAGTTTCAAAATTAATGCTCAACTGGCCAATACTATGATGTTTATTTTCTGCAAGGTAATTTGCACTTCAGTCAAAGATAACCAATGAGGCACTGGCATAGAAGGCTGTTCTCCCTATCCTTTCCTTTGGTCACTAATAGAATTTTTACTTTGTTCAAGTTACTTTCCTACTTTATTGTTTGAAGTAATTGGTACAGGCTAGAATCTATTTTGAAGTTTTTTTAAGGGTTTCAGGTTTAAATGCATAAAATTTAAGAATGTATAATAGCCATTTTCAAACATTAAAAAGAAGCATTGCCTTCTAAAAGGTCTTTAGGAAATTGAATTTTAAAATGCTGTTATTGTTTATGTCTTTTTGAAGTAACCATAATGATGTTGGATATTAATAATAAATGAATTTACTCTAATTCAATCCATTGAAAATGGAATCCTACTATTCCGTCCCACTCCCCGCTTTTTGTTCCAGCTTTACTCACTACCACAGAGTCTACCCTTTGCTGAAGACCGCATCGTTTCAGTGCACTGATGTTTTTGAAACCAGAGATAGGAAGGCAAAACAAGACTGTTTAGGATGGATTGTCAAAACAACAGCTGGGTTTGACAGATTTTGCTTAAATTGCTGATTGTTCAGCATTTGAAAATACTTTTCTCTTAGTCTTTTTTTAAACAAACATGAACTTTGCTACTAAGTCACCATAGATAAATAAAATCCATTCTCTTCCTGCCTTGTCAAATGTGAATTAACCCAAAGACCCTTAAATAAGGCGGGGGGGGGGATAAAAAGAACTGTAAACCATACATTCACTGTGTAAAGATCCAAAGTATCTGAGTTTTAAATTTGAAAATCCGATCTTTTTTCCAATAGATAAATCTAGTTAAGAAATGTATATGTACAGGGGTGCCTGGGTGGCTCAGTGGGTTAAAGCATCTGCCTTCGGCTCAGGTCATGTTCCCAGGGTCCTGGGATCGAGCCCCGCATCGGGCTCTCTGCTCTGCAGGGAGCCTGCTTCCTCCTCTCTCTCTCTCTGTCTGCCTCTCTGTCTACTTGTGATCTCTGTCTGTCAAATAAATAAATAAAATCTTAAAAAAAAAAAAGAAATGTATATGTACACACATATACATGTGTATACATGTGTATGTCTGTGTTCATTATTTAAGTGCATATTAATTTTAATTCACTGAAATAGAAAGTCAGATAGATACTGCTGTGTTTACATACTATAGTTTTCTGTTCAACACGCTAATACAGGCTGCTCACTGAAAATATGCTGTCATCGTTTAGAGGGTGCGAAAGTGTAAGCATTTAATTCTCTGAGCCCATAAACACATGGAGTAAACCAGTAGTGTTTTAGGTTTCTTCCTCATGGACAATAATATGAATATAAATACAGCAGAGGTCTAACTTTTTTTTTACCTGGAATTAACTCGTTCATCTGAGCCTGAAGGGTGGTCGGTAGAAGCTCCACAAGCCAGAATGCAAGGAGAAAAGTAATTTTAGAAAATAAGCACATGCAAAACCGCTGTGAGACAGTTCCAGAAAGCGTAACATATGTATAATTGTAATACCAGGAGAAATGAGAGAGAATAGAAAAGAAATTTTGAAATAGAATGGCCAATAATGTTTTAAAATTAATGGAAGACAGCAAACCACAGTTGTAGAAAGCAGCATAGAGACCAAAGTTCCACACAGGTGAGCACGTCATATTTAAACTGCAGAAAACTGAAGGAAAGTAAATTCCTGTAAGAAGCCAAAGAAAAAATATATTTTACCTAGAGAGGAACAAGGATAAGAATCACAATGGACTAATATGGTAAAATGAAAAAAACATATATGATCTTTCTCCCTGGTTCTGGGCACACAACTTCTACAACCTTTGAATTGTTCTCAGTGATGGGAGTGTCTTATTCATGCTAATATGACATACATATTACAGACATGTACACACATCTGTGTGTGTGTGTATATATATATGTATATTTAAGCCAACCTTTCCGTTTGTTAATTAAGCACATTTATTCACATCTACTGCTTGTAACCTCAAATTTCATGCATGTAACAAATGACAACTATTAGTGAGAGTGAATTGTTAAGTTTCCCAAAGAAGAGTACCTATCTGAGTAAACATTGTTATTTTAAATGATGTACTTGGGAGTTTATACATTTCTTCATCACTCGAATGTTTTGACTCTTCTTTTGTAAATTGCAAATAATTTACAACCAACACAGGAAATCAGACTGATTACATATCAGTACAGTCCATGCAATAAATTATATATTACTTTCTCAGCTAAAGGCTACATACTGTAGCCTGATAACACGTTGGACTCAAATGACAAGTTGAAATAAAATTAAATATGCTGTCTAAAAAGTGAATTTTACCCTTCAAGATTTACCTGCATTGGACACATTTGAAGTAATGGACCATAACTTTTTAAGACTAGTTCCAAAAGTAATTCTCAAGAGCAGTCATATTAAAATATAAATAAGACACACTTTGGCAGTGTCTGCCGTACTGTCTTCTCCGCTGCACGCCCCTTCATCCTCTCCTGAAGCCACCAACATGTTGCAGCCACTACATGATACCATCCATTTACAGGATGTGAACGTCATTGGGACAAATAAATACATATCCACACTGGGAATTTTGAGGTGGTTACATTGTACCATGTGAAAGAGAAGCTGAGAAAGTTGATCAAGGAAAAGCAACAACAAAAGAGAGAGAGAAAAAATATGTATTTCTGGTTAACAGAATTTTCCAGTTCATTATTCTAGATCCTACCTTGAACCTGGCCATATCACTATGCTTAAGTTCTATGAGTGCTACAGACGATTTGTGACCACCCTGAATTCACGTTAAACCCTCATGCCCATCAGGCATTAATGAAAGTGATCTCATTTGCAGGTGGGCCTTTGGAAGGTGATTAGGTCATGACAGTGGAGCCCCTTTGAGTGAAATTAGTGCTCTCATAAAAGAGACCCCAGAAAACTCCCTTACCTTTTCTTATACAAATTTATAGTGAGAAGGTGGCCATTTGTGAACTAGGAAGTGGGTCTTCACCAGACACTGAATCTAACAACATGTTGATCTTGGACTTTCCAGCTCCTAGAACTGTGAGAAGTAATTTTCTGTTCCTTATAAGCCTGTTGCTCTGCTCAAATGGACTAAGACAATGATACACCCCAGTGTGACGTCATAATTCCTTCCTTTATGGCTTCAAGTAGCTCATCCTGTCAAGTTGTTGCCAAAGTGTCTTGACGAATCCCATCTTCATACTGTAGACCACGGCTACTCAAAATGTGGCCCAGGGACAGGCACTCCTATATGAGGTGTTCGTTATTGTCAGTAATAACTTAAGGAACATGTACCAGATTATTAACTAATTACTTCATTAAGTACACTGTTTAGTTAGCCAACTTTTAAGAAAAATTTATAGCAAACATGTTTTCAAGAAGGAAGCAATTAATTGATTTGTATTCCGGCACAGGTCACTGATCCCTTTGCAGGTCTATAGATAAAGAAATCACATAGAAATCGAATTAGTAATTTAAAACAGCTGCACACAGAAAAGCCCAGACCCAGATATTTCCCTGAGGAAGTCTGTCAAAAAATTTCAGAGGAAATACCAGTACTTTATAAGTTATCACAGAAAAGTGAGGAAGAGGGAATACTTCCCAACTTATTCTGAGAAGACAGCATTACTCCAATACAAAAGACAAACTAAGGTGTTATGAGGATATAAAACTAGAGATCATCTTCATTAATATAGATGCAAAAAATCTCAACAGGGTATTAGCAAACCAAATCCAGCAACACATAAAAAGGATTATACCACACCCAAGTGGGATTTCTTCCAGGTATACAAAGTCAGCTTAAAACTTGAAAATATCAACATATGTTACATATCACATTGATAGAATAAAGGTTAACAACCATATGATCATTTTAAACAGACATGGGAGAAGTGTTTGACAAAAGCCAATACCCATTCATGATAAACTTCACAGAAAATGAGAAACAGAAGAGAATTTCCTCATCCTGATAAAGGGCATCTATCAAAAATGTGAGTAACGTAATCTGTAATGGTCAAGACTGCTTTCCCTTAATATCAGAAACAAGGTTAGGACGTCCACTCCCGCCATTTTCGTCAACATTGCATGGGAGTTTTCAGTCATTACAATCAGGCAAGAAGAAGAAATAAAATGTGTCCAGATTGAAAAGAAAGAAGTAAAGTTGTCCTTACTCACAAATGACATGAACTTAAAAAAAAAAAAAAATTAATTCCAGCGTTGTCAACATACAGTGTTTTATCAGTTTCAGGTGTCCCGTATAGTGACTCAGAGATTCTGTACCTTACGCAGCGCTCCTCGTGGTAAGTCAGTTCTTAGTCCCCGCACCCGTGTCACCCATTCCCCCACCACCTCCCCTGTGGTAACCATCAGTTTGTTCTCTTTGGTTAAGAGTCTATTTCTTGGTTTGTCTCTTTCTTCTGTGTTCGTGGGGTTTTTTTCCCTTAAATTCCATGTATGAGTGAAATCATATGGTATTTGTTTTTCTCTGACTGACTTTTTTCACTTAGTATTATACTCTGTATGCATCTATGTTGTAGCAAATAGCAATGAAATGCATTAATACTTCATTGTATATACACCACTTCTTCTTTCTGCATTGTCTATTAACGGGCACTTGGGCGCTTCCATAATTTGGCTATCGTAAATGCTGCTGCAGTAAACCTAGGGGTGCAGATGTCTTTTCTTTTTTTTTGTATTCTTTGGGGGATAGAATTACCCAGTAGTGGAATTACTGCATTTTATGGCAGTTATGTATTTAATTTTTGAGGAAGCGCCACAGTTTTCCACAGTGGCTGCACCAGCTTGCTTTCCCATCAGCAGTGCTGAGGGCTCGTGTTTGTCTCTTCACATCCTCGCCAACACTCACTGTTTGTTGTGTTTTTAGTATTGGCCATTCTGACAGTATGAGGTGATAGTTCACTGCGGTTGTGATGCGCACGTCCCTGATGACGAGTGATGTTGAACACCTTTTCACGTGTCTGTTGGTCATCTGTATGTCTTTGGAGAAATGTCTGTTTAGGTTCTCTCCTCATTTTTAAGCTGGACTATCTATATTTTCAGTGTTGTGTAAGTTTCTTATATATTTTGGATACTCCTTTTTCGATGTGTCCTTTGTAAATAGCTCCTCCCCTTCAATGGGTTGTCTTTAAGATTTTTTTTTTTTATTGTTTCTTTTGCTGTGCAGAAACTTTTTATTTTGATGTAATCCCAATAATTTACTTTTGCTTTTGTTCCCCTTGCCTCAGGAGACGTACCTAAAAAAATGTTACTGCTGACGGAGAAATTACTGCCTGTGCTCTCTTCTGTGATTCCTATGGTTTCAGGTCTATATTTAGGTCCTTAATCTGTTTTGAGTTTATTTTTGTATATGGAGTAAGAAAGAGGCCCAGTTTCATTCTTTTGCATGTAGCTGTCAGTTTCCTCAACACCCTGTGTTGAAGAGACTGGGTTTATTTTCCCATTGCATATCCTTGACTCCTCTTCTAAGATTAATTGATCACATAATTGTGGGTTTATTTCTGGGTTCTCTATTCTGTTCCATTGGTCTATGTGACTGTTTTTGTGCCAGTACCATACTGTTCTGATTACTACAGCTTTGTAGTATGTCTTGAAATCTGGGATTGTGATGCCTCCAGTTTTCTTTTCAAGATTGTTTTTGCTCTTCAGAGTCTTTTGCTGTTCTAACAAACTGTACGATAGCTTGTTCTAGTTCTGCGAAAAGTACTCTTGGTATTCTGATAGGGATTGCATTAAATTTGTAGATTTCTTTGTGTAATATGGACATTTTAACAATATTCATTCTTCCAGTCCATGAGCATGGGATAGTTTTCCTTTTGTTTGTGTTGTCTTCAATTTCTTGCTTCAGGGTTTTATAGTTTGCAGAGTACACATCTTAAACTTCCTTGGTTAAATTTATTCCTAGGTATTTTATTATTTTTGGTGTAATTGTAGATGAGACTATTTTCTTAATTTACCTTTCTGCCACTTCATTATTAGTGTATAGAAATGCAATAGATTTCTGCATATTGATTTCATTTTCTGTGACTTTACCAAATTCATTTATCAGTTCTAGTAGTTTTTTGGTGAAGTCTTTAGAGTTTTCTATATAGTCTCATGTTTCTGCAAACAGTGAAAATTTTCCTTCTTCCTTAACAATGTGATGCCTTTTATTTATTTTTCTTTTCTGATTGCTATGGCTAGTACTTCCAGTAGTATGTTGACTAAAAGTGGTGAGAGTGGACATCCGTGTACCATTCCTGACCTAGGGGAAAAGCTCTCAGTTTTTCACCATTGAGTCTGATGTTAGCTGTGGATTTCTCATATATGGCCTTCATTATGTTGAGGTATGTTCCCTCTAAACCTGCTGTTTTGAGAGCCTTTATTGTGAATGGATGTTGTACTTTGTCAGATGCTTTTTCTACATCCGTTGAAATGATCATGTGTTTTTTATCATTTCTCTTGCTGACTTGGTTTATCGTGTTGATTGATTCATGAATTTGAACCACCATTGCATCCCAGGAATAAATCCTACTCAATCGTGGTGAATGAGTTTCCTAATGTATTGTTGGATGTGAAACACAACACACTTCCATAATCATCATATTGGACCTTTCTTGTGTTTTTTAGGTGGTTTCTACTCTGATACTCTTTTTACTTATTTGTGAAGTCTTCATTCCATCTTGCTTCTGGCCAAAGTATTTAAATTATTTTTTCCCATTTCTTAGTCATATTGGCTAAGAACGTTGGCTCCTCAGGCCTCAAACCTAGCATTGTTTAGCACCCCAGCAAAGCCTATATCAACATCCTGTGGGAAAAGTGATGGAAGAAGGAATGGATAAGGGAGGGCAAGAGAATACTTAGGAAATTACAGTCAAGGTCATATGTACCTGCCTGGAAAAATGAGAAAATGGAAGGATATGCCAAGAGATGGAGCTGCTAAGATAGACTAGGACAAGCTATCAGAAGTCATTGGCTCATTAGTTAGAATTTGAACTTAGAGTGAAACATGGTTGGGTTAGAGAAAAAGAAATTACATATGTCAAGCTGAGGAATACAGTATTTGGACATGTGTTTCTGGAAGGTAATATGGAGAAATATTAAGGGAAGGAGATTATATTGCTATAGATGAAAAAACGACATGAAAAAGTAAATTAAATAACATTGGGGCTTAGAAAAAGAAACTGAAATTTAGTGTTTGTCTCATATCCTAGAGAATTAGCAATGGCATTTTTTTTCTAATTTAATATCATGTTTCCTATTTTTCTATCTACTGCTATTTTTGTGGTTCAAGGAGGGTCTAACAGTGGCCTCTTGCAAATATGAATTCCCAGCTAAAAAATCTGCCTCTGGTTCTTATTTCATATTTCACCCTGGTTGGGTCCTGAGCTCGGCAATGTAAAATATCAAGAATGCCTTTCACGTTTGTAACCCTAGGCTGGAGGAATCATCTTATTACTGTCTACTTTCATCTCACATCCACAATCCTGATCTATTCACATCCCTAGAACTTCCTTCCCGTACACCTGCCTTGGTTCCAGATTTCTAACAACGTCAGACCCGACCGATAACTGACCTTTGGCTTTATTTTGTTTTTCTACTTGTCTCCCTAAAAATTTGAGTAATTCTTTCAGGAAGAATATTTTGGAAGCTAATCTCCTCATTCCTTTTATATATAAAGAAACCTATGTATTTTTTTCAGTGACTCGGAGCTTAACAAAGTTTGGAATTCTAGGTTCAAAATTCTTTTCCTCAGAAATTGGAAGACATCTATTTAATCTATATTTAACATATTCTAGTGTGTGGCTGTGACTGACGGCTATCTACATTGTATTCTTTATAGAAATTACTTTGTTTCCCCATTAGATAATTTTAGGGTTCAAATTTTATTAAGATTAATCTAGGTGGGAAATTTTTAAAAGGATTAACCCTACCTGACATTCTGTGTGGACTTCTAATTCAAAGTTGCAAGCATCAAATTAGCCCATTTTCTATTTTACATATTCTAATTTGTTTCTTTTCCTTTTTTCTGTTAATTTTGTTCCTTTGTGGCATCCATTCAATGAATTTTGAAATCCGTAAGATTATCCACGTTACCTGACTTTTTCCTATACCTTTTTTTTTTTAATCTTGTACTTTTGTATGTATTTTGAAAGAATCCCTCAGTTTATGCTTAAGGACCATTAAATAATTTTTCATAATGAGGAATATTAATAACCCAAGTTTAGAAATCATCAATAAATATGAGGTCCCCATCTTTATAATTTTTCACTCTAGTGTTCTTGGTCACAGGCAACAAAAAGGGGTTGGAATATAGTGATATACAGTGAGCGAGGGAACATAAGAGGGGGAGTGGGAGAGGAAGAGGCAGGCTTCCTGCTGGGCAGGGAGCCTGATGTGGGGCTCGATCCCAGGACGCTGGAATCATGACCTGAGCTGAAGGCAGATGCTTAACTACTGAGTTACCCATGTACCCCAGGCCCAATCATTTTTTAAAAAATCTTTTTTTTACAGTTACAAAATTCGTTAGGAATATCACACATTTTTCAGATTTTCTTTTTGCATGCTAAGGAACATGATATGGTTTTTATTTAACATTCCCAAAATACAGATATTTTTCCTCTGAAATATTTAATATCTTTGACGTGAAATATGGTCCACTGGAAAACTTACCTTACCAAAAGCTAATAAACCTTAAAGACCATGTAAAATCAAGTATATTATCTACTTCCTATGAAACAAATACCTTATAAATGCACATGAGAAGCTACTTCCATTAGTGATAAGCACAATAAATACAACAATGAAACTCATGGAGTGATAATTGTAAGACATCTCAGATTGAGACCTTGTTTTAATGAAGTGGAATGTCAGAAGGAAATTAAAACTTTATTTGAGAAATAAATTGTACATTCCAGACCCAACACTCTTATGGCTCTAGGAAGTCCCAAGTGTTTTTCTGGATTAAGAATAGGACCAGTTAAAACAATTTCAGAATAACATAGCATTTTGGTATGGGCTCCAGTATTTGCATGTTTTTCATACACAATCAAGAGGTACAAGTGTAAGACACGCAACAGGTGAAACTTCTGAACCTTTAGCAAAGTGAATTAACTGCTCCACCTCCCTGAAACAGGACAGAGTTATTTTAAAATGTTATTAAGTAAAACAGTATGAAATAAGGAGAGTCCTACTCAGGTTCCAACTGCAAAGGCAATTTATGTGTTCTAGTCCACATTATATCTCACAAAGGTCTTCAATACTAGCATCCGTTAAAGACACATGGTAGGAATAACACTCTCAATATCCAAAAGAAAGTCTATATAAAGGTATGTCTTTATAAGGATATAAGGATAATTAATCATTAGACATAGAACATAAGAAAAAGAAAAGACTAACATAGAACTCCAAGATTTTTCTTTTTACCTGAGCATCTAGAAGTGTGTGTTTGCCATTTATTGAGATTAAGTGTTCTACAGAGGACAAGGTTTCCTGGCAATACGTCTTGGTCATAGTTGGATTCAGGAATGCTGGATATTTAGTAGCTGTATTATTCTTTACTGCAAACTCCCTGGTATCAACTTCTGCCCCAATGTTAGCTATGTAGCCTTTAGGATGCATCTCTCCTGTGGTAGAGGTTTAACAGATCTTCCTAACAAAACTGGAAATGGAAGGAATCCACCTGGGCAACTCTTCCCCATTAGTAATTGCCACTCACCTATATGACAATTTTCTGTTTTTTCATGATTAAGTGTTCTTCATTTTATACCAGTTGCAATAATGGAGGTACTAAGTTATTTAAAATTAATTAGGTCTTTTCAGTTTTTTTGTTAAGTATTTACTGCATAGGTATTTATGTTAAGGCCCCCATAATGGTGGGGAAAAATTACTCTTATACAACTTTCCCAAGCACATTTTACTTATTAAGAGAAAAATTATTGTTTTATATGTTAAAAGAAGAAAACAACTGAGCGTCCAGAATATTTAATTAAAAATATATTACTTTATTGCTTTCTTTTATCATTTGAAGACTTTACATATTTAATGCCACTCAGCATAATTTACATATTTAGACCAGAAGATAAGAAAAAAAATCAAACTGTATTTACTCTATTCATTTTTTATAATTCTACTCTGGGTTTTTTATTTGTTTGTTTATGAACTTAACTGTATGGATGAAAGGTGAGCAGAAAATCTAACTGAAATGAATAAGTCATTCATTTAATTGTAGTGGAGGTCTGCTGAGGTAGTGAAAATTAGAGTTGAGGATCCAGGCAATAAAAGATCTGAGAGAGGGGCGCTTAGGTGGCTCAGTGACCTGCCTTGGGCTCAGGTCATGATCTCAGGGTCCTAGAATCAAGCCCCGCATCGGGCTCTCTGCTCAGCGGGGAGCCTGCTTCCTCCTCTCTCTCTGCCTGCCTCTCTGCCTACTTGTGACCTCTGTCTGTCAAATAAATAAATAAAATCTTAAAAAAAAATCTGAGAGAAAAAATTTGGATGTCAGGGTATAATATAATAGAAGGTCCACTTTCTTTTTTTTTAAGATTTTTTGTTTAAAAGAGAGAGGGGGAAGCAAGCTCCCCGCTGAGCAGAGAGCCCGATGTGGGACTCAATCCCAGGAACCTGGGATCATGACCTGAGCCGAAGGCAGAGGCTTTAACCCACTGAGCCACCCAGGCGCCCCATAATAGAAGATCCACTTTCAAGTGCTCAAAGAAAAAATAGAAACCCACTGAAAATTCTGGACACAGTAAAATATCATTCCAAAATGACAGTAAATGAAAATGATTTCAGAACAACAAAAACTGAGGGACTTCCTTTCCAGCAAAACTCTACTAAAAAAAAACTCTAAAGAGATATTTTCAGGAAGAAGGAAAATGATCTCAGCAGGAAATACTAAATCTCTGTAAGAAAAAGAAATATGTGGGTAAATATAAATGACAATGACTATGCAAAACAAGAAAATGATACATTATTGGTTTGAAATATATACAAATTAATATATGACAGTAATATAAAAGGTAAGGGGATAAATGGAGTTAAAGTTTTCTAAAGTATTCTAAAGTTAACAGAATATTGGCAAAACAATTTGTATTTTACTGAAAGGTCTATGCTTTCAGCCATAACAGGAAATTGGTTAGAAAAATTAATTCTAATAGACTATAATAGACAAAATAGATAAAAGGAGCTGTGTCAGTCAGCTTCTAGTCAGGAAACAGAACCCACACCACTTATTTTAATACAGGTGATTTAATTAAAAATTTAATAAAAGAACAGCTATATCTCAATATGTATTAATCAGAATCCTCTCAAGAAACAGAACTAGTGTCCATATATGTATCTTCTTCACATATATGTCCTTATATATCTTCATACATACACATATATACATATACAAAGCATATGTATGTGTATATAATCATATGTATGTGTGTACATGTATGTGTGTGTGAGGGAGAGATTCACTACAAGGAACTGGCTCTCATGACTAGGGAATGCTGAGAAGTCCCCTAAGGTCTGCCTTCTACAAGCCCAACACCCAGGAGGGCTGCTGGTACAGTGCCAGTGCAAGTGTAAAGGTCTGAAAACCAGAACCTTCTTTCATTGCTTTAAGTTTCAGTAAAATACAGGAAAAGACCATTGTCTCAGATTGAAAAGAGTCAAGCAGAGAGCTTCTCCCCTTATCCTACCGTCTGTTTTACTCCGGATGGTGATGCATTACATGAAGCCTGTCCATACTGGTGAGGACAATCTTTTCTTAGTCTACCAATTCAGATCTTAATCTCATTCAGAAACACCCTCACAGACATACCCAGAATAATATTTAATCAAATATTGTCTGGGTACCCATAGCCAGGTCAAGTTGGCAGATAAAATTAACCATTGCAAAACGAATGTTCTCATACCTCTGTTAAGACTTTCATGACAGATCCGCTGATCTGTCAGCGGCCAGGCACACATTCACATAAATTGACCTGTAGATCTGTTTATCCAACTAGTTTTTGGTAAGTAATTTCAAAAAATTAATGACTAGTGTTTTCTCACAGATTTATGTTGAGAAGTTTTAACACAAGTGCTTCTAAATCTTGTGTTAGAAATCTTTCTTTCTGTTTTTTTTTTTTTAATTTTATTTTTTATAAACATATAATATCTTTTTATCCCCAG
>NW_019154085.1:1105512-1144221 GCF_002288905.1 Enhydra lutris kenyoni
AGCTGATCTCCCGCTACCTGAAGTAGTCTCAGCTGCTACTTCTCCGCCATCTTGACTCCTCCTCTCAGAAATCTTTCTTTCTAACATTTAGAAAGAAGGGTCAACCTTTAGAAAGACAGGTGTCCCTGACTTTGGGATCCTGTAGAAATCTTATCAATAGATGTTAGCTTTGAATATTTGATAAATGATTCTTTGGGGAACTTTTAAGGAAAATAAAGAATTTAAATTTAATCAAAAGATTAATTTCAACAAAATTACTCTTCCGTAAAACTGTTAAATATTTTTTTCAAAGTTCTGAAACTCTTCAGTCACAGTTGTATCTTTCTTAAAACACAGGCAAATTGTGTTCATATTTTATAATGTCATTATCTTCTCCACTACAAAATAAGTGGCTTCAACAAAGCATTAACTTAAAAAGAATCTATCTATAAGACTTTGGGGGGAAGACACACTAGTTAAGAATTAGAAGAAAGTGAATTGTAATGACCTTGGCCCTGTGACACCTTACAGTGACTCACTTTTTTCACCAACTAAATAGGAGTGATTTACAACAGTTTTTACCTGCAGATGAATATTAACATAAACCACATGCTATGTAAAGTGTCCATGAAACGTGTTTGAGTGGGATTGTATGTATTTTACTCAAAACTAATTTATTTATAACTGAAAATCAAAGTAAAATTTTCCTGTTGTCCTTGAACACCTATAATAAAACACATGTTTTCATAGTTAAGCATTAAAGTCTCAAAAACTATCATTAAATGCTCCAGACATCACACCACTGAACAAGTGTCAAGTATAACAGATTAGTTGCATTTCTTCCCCCCAAATTCCTTTGCCATTATTGTTAATAAACCACATTTTGTTTAATAAATGACTGTTATGGGGCCCCTGGGTGGCTCAGTGGGTTAAGTCTCTGCCTTCAGCTCAGGTCATGATCCCAGGGTCCTGGGATCGAGTCCCGCATCGGGCTCTCTGCTCTGTGAGGAGCCTGCTTCCTCCTCTCTCTCTGCCTGCCTCTCTGCCTGGTTGTGGTCTCTGTCTGTCAAATAAATAAATAAAATCTTAAAAAATAAATAAAATAAGTGACTGTTACTTTTGTAGGACAGTAAGTATTTCAGATACCTTGTCAATGTTCCGTAAGGATGAAACAGGAAGACATAAAATAATTTCTGTTATCCTATCCGGGTGCACTGAGTAGCTGAGCAGGAACTAGCAGAGTCGTCTCCTAACTAAGATGACCGTTTTCTAATGTATTTCTTTGCCTGAATCATGCAAGGCTGGTGTATTTCTTTTTCTATATAGTATAGTCTTGGGCTACGTTGTATTTCCCACAAATTTAAGATTGAATGGAGAGCACACAAAAATAAGCTTACCTTTTGCAGACATCTGAAAAAAAAGGTAGAGATTTAATTTAGCATCTAAAAAAAATAACTTCTAGACAATGTCTGCGATGAAAACCTGTCTTGCTCTGCAGCTAGAAATAACTTCCCAGTCAGCTTATGGGTGTTTAACGTTCTGACTAAAATTGAATAATAACGAAGACTTCTAAAAGTGACATTCTATATGGTAACAATGATATATATTTAAATGTCAAACTCTAAATTAACCATTTTATTGTTAAACAGAATAAATCTGGAATTCAGAAGAGGATTTAGCTACTCCGTCTGGAGCTGGGCTGGAATGGAACATGAATGAGGTGACCACATGTCCTATTTTCCTGGGGCATTTTAAGTTTATTCTGATGCCCCAGTATAAATATTAACACTATCCTCCCTTATAAATGTATCCCAACACGTATGATAAAATATATTCATGGACCATACTAAGGACACAGACCTACTTATCTTGTCTCTCCTTCCTATATGTCTCATGGCATTTTCAGTCAGTGCCCCTGGGAAATGTTCTCTTCAGCTACATTAAAAGTAATCTCATCATAAAGATTTGAGATGTCACACATGTTTGATGTCACTCTTAGACGTTCCCAGAGAACAAGCCCCCCTCTAATTTATTAACAAAAGATTGTAATAGCCTTTCACCTACCTTTCTCCCCCCCAAAACCCTGAATCTCCTGATGGCATCGGGTATTATTAAATATTGTATCACAAGCATCTGGCACAATGTGAATGAGGTAGATTGTATTTGGGGTTAAACATATAATCATCTTTTACCTCATTTTTATACAGGTTACCAAGCCATTATCTTGTTGGCTAGATATTGATTTGCATCAGGTAAATCTTTGTCTCATGCTAAAAAAAGTCAATTGACTTTGAAGTATTTGTACTGTTTGTTTATTTAGTACTGTTAGATAAAGCTGTTGAGGTCTCTTTGAAGTATTGACTTTCAAAGTAGGTTTCTTAATATGCACAAATATTTAAGCAGTCATTCTCCATTTCTTCAAAATATTCACCTAGCTTTTTAAATAACCTTTACCTTAGAATGGGGGGAAAAACTGCTTTGAAATATTCACTTGTTATGTCCAATTGTCAAAGGTGATTATGCAATGTACATATGAAGTTAGAGTTATCCTATTTGCATTTAAAAGAAAACTATACTTATTACTATTTGTCACACAATTATGGACTCTGTATATATCAGAAGAAAAGTGTGACCTATGCAGAATTTCACCCAGAAACTAATATTATTATATAAACAACTGAAAATTTATATGAAAAATGTCTTCAAATGACTTTACAGACTTCATGACTTTACAGACTGAGAAGAACAAATACCATATGATTTTACTCATATGTAGAATAAAAAAAGTGAATAAAAAAACAAAAAGCAGACTCAGGCCTGTAAATATAGACAACAAACTGAAGGTTGCTAGAAGGGAGAGTAGAGGGACGGGCAAAATGAGTGAAGGGGACTGGGAGATACAGGCTTCCGATTATGGAATGATTAAGTCCAGGAATAAAGGGCACAACATAGGGAAGATAGCCAGTGGTGCTGTAATAGCATTGTGGGGTGACATATGGTAGCTACACTTGTGGTGAGCACAGCATAATGTATGGAGAATTAGAATCACTATGTCATACACCTGAAACTAATGTAGAATTGTGTTTCAACTATACTCCAAAAAAAGAATGTAAGAGACTTCAGTTTAATGCTATCGTAAGACAAAATTAGAAACAGAAAATAGCATCTTGTTGGCTAAAAAAAAAATTCACATGTATATGATTTAAGAATTAAGGTGAACTCATAGATCAATGGAACAGAATAGAGAGCCCAGAAATAGACCCTCAACTCTATGGTCAACTAATCTTCGACAAAGCAGGAAAGAATGTCCAATGGAAAAAAGACAGTCTCTTCAAATGGTGTTGGGAAAACTGGACAGCCACATGCAGAAGAATGAAACTGGACCATTCTCTTACACCACACATGGAAATAGACTCAAAATGGATGAAGGACCTCAATGTGAGAAAGGAATCCATCAAAATCCTTGAGGAGAACACAGGCAGCAACCTCTTCGACCTCAGCCACAGCAACATCTTCCTAGGAACATTGCCAAAGGCACGGGAAGCAAGGGCAAAAATGAACTATTGGGATTTCATCAAGATCAAAAGCTTTTGCACAGCAAAGTAAATAGTCAACAAAACCAAAAGACAACTGACAGAATGGGAGAAGATATTCACAAATGACATATCAGATAACGGGCTAGTGTCCAAAATCTATAAAGAACTTAGCAAACTCAACACCCAAAGAACAAATAATCCAATCAAGAAATGGGCAGAGGACATGAACAGACATTTCTGCAAAGAAGACATCCAGATGGCCAACAGACACATGAGAAAGTGCTCCATATCACTCGGCATCAGGGAAATGCAAATCAAAACCACGATGAGATCCCACCTCACACCAGTTAGAATGGCTAAAATTAACCAGTCAGGAAACGACAGATGCTGGCGAGGATGTGGAGAAAGGGGAACCCTCCTACACTGTTGGTGGGAATGCACCTGGTGCAGCCACTCTGGAAAACAGTATGGAGGTTCCTCAAAAAGGGGAAAATAGAACTACCCTACGACCCAGCATCACACTATGGGTATTTACCCTAAAGATACAAGCGTAGTGATCCGAAGGGGCACGTGCACCCGAATGTTTATAGCAGCAATGTCCACAATAGCCAAACTATGGAAAGAACCTAGATGTCCATCAACAGATGAATGGATAAAGAAGAGGTGGTATATATACACAATGGAATACTATGCAGCCATCAAAAGAAATGAAATCTTGCCATTTGCGATGACGTGGATGGAACTAGAGGGTATTATGCTTAGCTAAATAAGTCAATCAGAGGAAGATAATTGTCATATGATCTCCCTGATGAGGAAGTTGAGAGGCAACGTAGGGGTGTTGGGGGGTAGGAAAAGAATAAATGAAACAAGTTGGGATCGGGAGGGAGATAAACCATAAGAGACTCTTAATCTCACAAAACAAACTGAGGGTTGCTGGGGGGAGGGGGGAGGGAGAGGGTGGTGGGGTTATGGACATTGGGGAGGGTATGTGCTATGGTGAGTGCTGTGAAGTGTGTAAACCTGGCAATTCATAGACCTTTACCCCTGGGGCTAATAATACCTTATATGTTAATAAAAGAATAAAAAATTTAAATAAATAAATAAATAAAATCTTCAAAAAAATAAAAATAAAAATTATTTATACACGTTTTTAGAAAAAGAATTGAGGGGAACTATTTTCATTTTTATCTTTGTTTTATTAGCTTGAAAACCCTTCAGAATATTTTGGGACATTATGTGAACATCACAGGCTATTGATTTCCTCTAGGGCTATAAACCAATTTTGAAATAAAGCTTTAATGCTACATGATTCACTTTTCAAGCCCTCAAGTCAGTGAATCTTTTACATGATATTTCATCATTTGTTACACAAAAGCGCTTGAGCCGTGTTGTTTTGGTTTGGTTTGGTTTGGTTATTCGTGTTTTGTCTCATGACAAGGCTTTCCCAGCTCTCTCAACTTCAGTGAGGTTTCAGCTGCAGAACTGATATGTGAAGCAGGTTGGAGAAAATCTTGACTATAAGTCTATACTGAAATTTAAAAGCTTTGGGCTGAGGGTAACTTGCTGATTATTTATTTTACTCTTAAAAATTATTCCATTGTGTTCCTAATATTTAAATATAAGGAGACTCCCCATTAAAAAAAAAAAAAATCTGGACTTGCATTTCAGAAAGTCCAGCAACCCCAGGTCGGTATCGATATACCTGGCTAGAGCTGAATTTCAGCTGCCCATTAACTGACCAATAATAGTTTCCCCTCTGGGCCTACTTCAGCCCTGTGTTACATTATGGAATCTGTAGGCAGTTGAGGTTGCCAACCTTGGCCTTGGTTGAAAGTATTAGTTGTGTTCTACCTAAAGGAGTGTTTACCTTGGAGGAACAGGCAGACACAGAGAGGGACACAGTTTTTCCCCAAGCCCAGGAAGACATGCTCTTGACTTCTCCAGGGCTTTGTGCCACTCACTGTCTCAGGTGGGGTTGCCAGAGTTAGCAAATAAAAGTACAGGACATTTGGTCACACTTGAATTTCTGATAAATAGTAAATATATTTCAAGTATATACTATGCAGTGTTTTCCGTATAATTAAACAAAAATATACTCTTTATCTGAAATACAAATTGAACGTGGCATCCTGTATTTTTCTTGATAGGCCTAAGTAAGCCCTGGGAGATTGCCAAGTTCTCACAGGAAAATGTTTATGTTCTGCACCTAGAGGGTTTGACTTCAGTTGCTGAAATTTTGCCCACGATGACAAAAGTTCTTATCCCAAAGAGGACTGAATCATGTGTCTTTAAAGGACCACATAAACTTGGCCAAGGAGGTTCTTATCAGTGACCATGGCGGTTTGAATGAAGGAACATTCTGCATTTTCCAGACGCTTCTCTAGAAAATGATCCTCTGGACCCTGTCCAAGGTAACAGGATTGAATTTCCTGCCCAGAAGTGTGTGTCTTAATGGAATTAAATTTGATGGGGAAAAAAATAAACAGAGACATTTCTTGTATACTTGTGCATTTCAGGAGTTACTTCTGAAGCATGGAAATTGTCCCTTTTCTGAGAAACTATCACAGCATAGCTACACTATCAATTTGCCCTACTCCAAACAGATATTAGTCAATGAACTATTTCAGGTTTGACTGTGATGCTACCTAAAGTGAATACTTAAACCAGGGACGACTTTACCTCTCGTCCTTTCAGTGAGTCGCACAGGAACACCAATTCTGCCACTTTAAAAAATCTTCCTGACAGTAAATGCTTATTCAAAATCAAACTTACCAGGGCACCTGGGTGACTCAGTGGGTTAAAGCCTCTGCCTTCGGCTCGGGTCATGATCTCAGGGTCCTGGGATCGAGCCCCGCATCGGGCTCTCTGCTCAGCGGGGAGCCTGCTTCCCCCTCTCTCTGCCTGCCTCTCTGCCTACTTGTGATCTTTGTCTGTCAAATAAATAAATAAAATCTTTAAAAAAAAAATCAAACTTACCAGGTTGGACAAATAAAATATAAAGCAAATGAAATAATAACATATATATAAAATAAAACATAACACAAATGAAAAGATATTTAAAAATAAACACGTGTTGAAGTAGAGCAAAGACATGCTATTAAGTCACTGCATCACAGCTTAAAGTAATACGAAGGTAGCGATCTTTACTCTTCTGTCAGTGATGGGAAAAGAGCATCTATGACACTGTCAGGTGAGATGACACACACACACCGTGCTTCCTCCATATCTACAGACACACCTTCATTATAGGTGGTGCGTACCCCTAAGAATTACACACATTCAAGACTCATGTAAATATCCATATAATGGAATTTCATATATAAGCAAAATGTTGACATATCTCTGGGAAAGATGCATTGACAGGTTTTGAAAGTGGGTAATGCGTCTGAATTTAACTCCCTAGGACATGAACAGCTGGCAAATTTCAGCCTTGCTTTGTAGAGTATGTGTTCTTGGGGCAAACAATGTAAGTGGATTTTATGTATCTATAAATGGAGTGTTTTAAGTTGAAGTTTTAAAAATACATATGTACAAAAGGAACACAATATTTAAAGGGGTCTACAAAACCTTTGATCAATCTTTTAAAAATAATTAGCCCTAATTCGTTATATAATAGTCCCTCCATTATAAATTATACTTTTTTTCACATTTAGCATTTCTGTAATCAGGATAGTCTTACTTTTTCTGGGTGTATGAAATTCAGTGCTTACTTTCACTCTAAGAAGCTATTAAATTGTTGATACATATTTGGCAATAAATGATTATTGTATTTAGACGGTGGGAAATTTATGTTTACCTAAACAATGTTGGCTTTTAATAAAACCCACAAAACTACTAAATCTTTAGTGAGGTTTATTGATCGTCAAAGTCTTGAAAACCTTAAAGCTTTTAAAAGTTTTCTATTACAAAACAGGCCTGATACAATACATTTCATATGTGATAAGAGTTTGCTGGTATTTCTTAATGAAATGGATCATTCATTAAGTGAGTCTCTGCTTCAGATCGATTTGACGGCCAAAATGCTGACATGGCATCTGGCTCTCATGTAGAGAACACATGTGAAGCCTAAATTAGATCATCTTGAGGGAAATAGGAAAAAATAAAGTCTACATTCTGATTCCATTCTTGACATGTGCTCTTTTTTTTTCCTACCTAAGGTTGCCAACTTTGTATCCATTTTCCTACATAGAGTAGCAAGAAATGACTACAAAAAGTTAGCCCAATATGACGTATAAAATCCCTAAAATTAACTGGAGCTAACATATTTGAAGATTTGTTAATCTTACATAATGGGCTTCTATTATTCCATGACTAGCTGTAAGCTTAGGATTTAGGTACTCTTGAAATGATCCCTGATAAATATTACCAGCGATGGTATTTCTCCTAGAAATATTTCAGGAGTAGGTTGGGGTGTTAAACACTTCCACATGTTGTAGGGAATATTGTAGTTGCCACAAATGATGTTAAAATTGTAAAGAAAAAGGCGTCCTTTTCTTTGATGCTCAGATGCCATCTTAGTAACTCAGAAAAAGCAAATTAGTAGTCAACAGTAATGTTAAGCACACTTAAAATTTTTGGATTAATTTTTTTAAAGATTTTATTTATTAATTTGACATACAGAGATCACAAGCAGGCAGAGAGGCAGGCAGAGAGAGAGGGGGAGGCAGGCTCCCTGCTGAGCAGAGAGCACAATGTGGGGCTCGATCCCAGGACCCTGAGATCATGACCTGAGCCGAAGGCAGAGGCTTAACCCACTGAGCCACCCAGGTGCCCCTGGATTGATTTTAATCAAAATCAATTTTAATCAAATTTTTGATTAAAATTTAATCAAAATCAAGAAAAGGACAAGGAGGTGGCACTGGAGATAGCGTTGTTAATACATGCTAACAGAACTATGGGTATTGTTGTGGGTGTGAGCAGGAGGCTGGAGCCATAAGCAGGTGCTGTCAGGGTGGCGTAGTGCATATGCTTTCTCCGGAAACAGAAGAGGAATGGAAGCGGGGCAGAATCCGCATGAACTAGAGAATCCTCCTTGCAGGTTGCTCAGACACAGTCCACTCGTGTCCCTGTTTGATGTGATCGGTAGCCCCTTCTCTGTAAATTGAAAATAAATCCCCTCTGCAGACTAACATTGAAAAGAAGAGGAAGAACACCCTATCCTTCTAAAATGTAATTAGTCTTTCAGTGTGTTTCTTTCAACATCTTGTTCCTGGAAACATGGAAATGAAGGGGAAAGCTGTCATACTCCATTGGTCCAATTGGTAACAATTTGAAACTAAGTTCTTACCTAATTGAATTGGCCCCCAGCACCAAGTAAGTTTACAAGTGTGAAATTCCTGTGCTAATTTCAAGTTCTTTTAAATTTTACAGCTCTGGAGAAGTTTTAGAAAGTTAAAAAAGACTGAAGAATTTTGAAGGATCATTATTTCACATTGGGATATACTTAAAAATTCAAATATTAATACAGAAGAAGTACTGAAATAAAAATTGGGAGAGTAGTTTTGTAGACCCCAAATTTATACAATTCAGAGAGCTTGAGAAATGTGACTCTCAGTGGAAATTTCCATAAGACTGTTTCTGAGAACAGTATGCCTTCATAATACTCCTCTTTGGGAAAAATCACGTGGTCGAAACAGTGTGGCCACTACTGTATACTTTATCCACCTGGCAGTAACTAATAACCCGTTCAACATGACTTCTCCAAATACCTTTAATCTGTATGTTGATGATTCTGTATATAATAATAATTCTAAACATTGGTAGACTTAATCAGCTCCTTCTTTTTGGAAAAATATCTTTTCTTGGTGTTGAGGATACAACTTTTTCTGGTTTTCCTTCTTCCTCTGCAGCAGACCCTTTTCAGCCTCATTAACTGGACTATCCTCCCTTCCCTGAAGGATTGCTCCTCATCAGTACCTGCACTTAATCCTCAGGTGGTCTCGAAGAGTTCTACACATTACGTAGCATCTATTAAAAATATGAGACCAGTATTTATATATCCAGGGCAAAAACCTATGCTCAAGACTGGAATGTTTAGTAGACCTCTCAGTCATATTATAACTAAACTGAAATATCATCACCTCCAAAATCTTTTTTTCCAAATTCCACAGTATTTTTTTCTTTTTTTTATTATGTTGATTAGCTAACATAGAATACATCATTAGTTTTTGAGGCAGGGTTCAGTGTTCATTAGTTGTGTATAACATACAGTGGTCATCAGATCACATGCCCTCCTTAATGCCCATCACCCAGTTACCCCATCCTTCCATCTTCCCTTCTGCAACCTTCAATTTGTTTCCCAGAGTCCAGAGTCTCTCATGGGTGTCTCCCTCTCTGATTTCTTCCCATTTAATTTTCCCTTTGTCCCCCTATGATCCTCTGTACTACTCCCTATATTTCACATAATAGTGAAACCATATGGTAATTGTCTTTCTCTGGTTGACTTATTTCACTTAATGTAATACCCTCCAGTTTCATCCATGTCAGTGCAAATGGTGGGTATTCATCCTTTCTGATGGCTGAGTAATATTCCATTGTATATATGGACCACATCCTCTTTATCCACTCATCTGTTCAAAGACATCTCAGCTCCTTCCACAATTTGGCTCTGGTGGACATTGCTGCTATGAACATTGGGGTAAATGTGCCTCTTCTTTTCACTACATCTATATCTGTGGGGTAAATACTTGGTAGTGCAATTGCTGGGTCATAGATTGTAGCTCTATTTTTAACATCTTGAGGAACCTCCACACTGTTTTCCAGGGTGGCTGTACTAGCTTGCATTCCCACCAACAGTATAAGAAGGTTCCTCTTTCTCCACGTCCTTGCCAACATTTGTTGTTCCCTGTCTTGCTAATTTTGGGCATTCTAACATGTGTAAGGTGGTATCTCAATGTGGTTTTGATTTGCACTTCTGCGATGGCAAGTGACGTAGAGCATTTTTTCATGTGTCTGTTAGCCATTCGTATGTTTTCTTTGAAGAAGTGTCTGTTCATGGCTTCTGCCCTTTTCTTGACTGGATTCTTTGTTTTTTGAGTGTTGAGTTTGAGAAGCATGTTTTCTAAGACTTATTTTAGAGCAGGAGAGTGGGGGTAGGGGGAGGAGAGGGAGAGAAAGAGAATCTCAAGAAGGCGCCATGCTCAGCAGGGCTTGATCTCGGGACCCAGAAATCATGACCTGAGCTGAAACCAAGAGTCAGATGCTTAACCAACTGCACCACCCACGTGCCACACACTGGATTCTGAATCATAGTTTCTTCCATCTGAACATTTAAATGTTCAGGTTAAAACAGAACATCCAAGTTCAGAAAAGTAATTTCAGGTCCATAGGAAAAACACACCCTCGTGTATCTGTGGACTTCCAGCGACGTTCTCTCCACTATTACGTCATCCAGCCACTACCTGCTGAGCAATTGCAGCCCACGCCCAGCTTAGTCGTTTTGCTTTCACTTTTACCCCAGTGTGATCTATATAGAGACACAGCATACATCTTTAATACATAAATTGTATGTTACTGTCCTCGCTCAGCTATTTGAAGGCACTGCACGGTACTCAAAGTAGGCAGAGAATCAGAAGCTAGTTCTTGAAAGAAGGGAGCTACACTCGATCAGTCACATGTATGTGGTTCTTTGCCTGAAGATACTTCTTTTAGTGGAAGGCAGTTAGAAATGAAAGCTTCCATGTTGAAAAGGAGATTTATATCTTTACTTACATTGAAAAAAAAGTTTTAAGTTTTAAGTGCAGGAACTAAGTTGCACACTGAGAATTTTGAAAAAGATGACCAAAGAAACCCAAAATAAGTAAAGGGAAAAAAGTAATTTCACAAAGTAGTTAAATAGGAAATGGGTAAATAATAGAAAAAATAATAAAATTAGTAGTTTACCCTTTAAAACTAACAAACCAGTAGCAAAACATATCAAGAAAAGTGAGGGGGAGCAATTATCAGTATCAGAAATGAAAGAGAAATAACACTATAGATCCGGAAGAGTAATAATAAAACATTTTAAACAACTCTGATAGCATATTCAATGACTTAAATAAAATAGTCAATATTTTTTAAACATATAGATTATCAAATCTGACAAAACTATAATTGAAAGTCTGAAAACTCTATCTATTAAAGAGACTAATATATTTTTTAAAAATGTTCCCATAGTAAATGCCAATCGCAAAATATTTTCCAGGTGAAATGTATGAGGCATTTATCTAAGAAAAAAATGCCAGTCTTACATAATCTTACCTCATTTCTAAAAATAAAGGAGTAAACATTTCCCTTATCACTTAACGAGGGCAATATATCTCAGATGCAAGCCAAAGAAAAACATTTCCAGAAAAGAAAAATTATAGAAAAATATTCCTTATGATCATAGATGTAAAAATTTTTAACAAAACATTGGCAAATTGAATCCAATAATATGGTATAAGGAAAAGTCATTATGACCATGTGTGTTTGTTCCAAGAATGCAAAGTTGGCTTAAATTTGAAATATCAATCAAAATAATAAACAGTATTAACAAATTAAAAAAGAAAAAACATATGGTCAATTCAGTAAGTGCAGAAAAAGCACTTGATAAAATATGATGTCTATTTAGGATAAAACATTTCAGAAAACTAGAAATAGAAGGAAACTTCCCCAGCCTGACTGAAAGGTAATATGGTTGATAAGGGTGAATGACTGAACACTTTCCCCCTCAGAATGAGAACAAGACAGGGAAGTCCATTTTTACCACTTCTACTCAACATTTTTATGAAGTCTAAATAGTGCAAGAAGAAAATAAGATAAAATAAAGATTGTGAAGGAAAAGATAAATGCGCTTTTATTTGTAGAAACTATACTTATGCAGAAAATCTTGAGGAATCTATAAAACAGTATAATAACAATTACATGAATTTACCAAGGTTGCAAGATATAAGGTCAATATACAAAACTCAACTGTGTTTCTTTATTTTATCAGCAAATATATGAAAAATAAAAACATTCATTTAAAATAGGATAGGAGTGCCTGGATGGCTCAGTGGGTTAAGCCTCTTCCTTCAGCTCAGGTCATGATCTAGGGGTCCTGGGATTGAGCCCTGTGTCAGGCTCTCTGTTCATTGGGGAGCCTGCTTCCTCCTCTCTCTCTGTCTGCCTCTCTACCTACTTGTGATCTCTCTCTCTCTCTCTGTCAAATAAATAAATAAATAAATAAAATAGGATAGAGAAAAAAATTTTAAATATGATAGAAAATCATAAAGTACTCGGAAAAGTTTAAACAAAGTTGCTGACTTTAAAACATAGCTAAGTGAGATACAGGCCATATTCAAGAATTAGAGATTTGATATTGCCAAGATACTAATTTCCAAAAAGTACATAGAAATATAATGAAATTTTAGTCATGATCCCAGTGGGATCTTTCTTTTTTTTTTTTTTTTTAAGGAGATTGGAATGATGTTTCAAAAATATATAAGGAAATGAAAAAACAAAAACAAAAAGTTAAAATAACCAAAACAATTATGAAAAGAAGAAAAAAAATTGAAGACTTACATAACTAAATTTCAAGAATTACTGTAAAGCTGCAGTAATCAAGACAGTGTGTTTTGGGCATAAAGATAGAAAAATGGGTCAATGAAACAGAAAATAGAAAAGGCCTAGAAGCAAAGACAAATCACTAGGAAAGAACATAACGTAGAGCAAAGGTGGGTGTAATCAGAAGCTCATAGGCCAACTGAGGCCCTCTGCTGATTGTTATATGCCCTATGAGCTAATTAAGGCTTTTAATTTTTTTTAAGTTTTTATTTATTTATTTGACAGACAGAGATCACGAGTAGGCAGAGAGGCAGAGAGAGAGGGGGAAGCAGGCTCCCAGCTGAGCAGAGAGCCTGATGCGGGGCTCGATCCCCGAGATCATGACCTGAGCTGAAGGCAGAGGCTTAACCCACTGAGCCACCCAGGCGCCGCAAGGCTTTTAATTTTAAAATGGTTGATAGGACACCTGGGTGGCCTCGTCAGTTAAGCTTCCAACTCTTGATTTCGGCTCAGGTCATAATCTCAGGGTCGTGAGATGGAGCTCCACGCTGGATGGGGAGCCTGCTTAAGATTCTTTCTTTGCCTCCCCCCTACCCAATAATAAATAAGTAAAAGAAAACAAAGTGGTTGAAATATATGGAAAGGTGAATATTTTGTTACATAAGAAAAAAGAAATATAAGCTATTTTTTCAACATTTTTAACCCATGCAAAATGATTCATCTACGACATAAATCTTTATGATTAATATCATGAAATTAATTGGAACTGTTGTTCCTGAAGAGAGACGTATCGGTTAAATATGAAAGGATAATTATTTCCAGCAATACATACTGGCTTTTATTCTCATAAGGCAAGACATTTATTTTGAAATCCGGGAGCCTTTCAAAGAAAAACAGCACAGCAGAACTAATGATTTCTGGGAATACCACCTTATTTTAAAGATATTCGCATGACTCTCTGGGCGTTTCATGGCTTTGGAGGGGACAGTCAGGATAACGAGCTATGAAATGGCAAACGTTAATCTCTACCTAATCTTTCGGGTAGAAAATTATTTCCCTTGCGCATTTGATACAGCTAGAACGCAACTGACTATCCCTGAAGTAGATAATATTTTGGATTTTTTTTTTTTTTTTAGAAAAAGCGAATAACTTAGTGATTTCAATTTAAAAAATATGGCAGACAGCCACAAGACCAGAGAGGAAAAATCAAGATCTTTTAAAGTACACAGTTTTCACATTTGCATCTCAAATGCACAGAAAGCCCACAAAACCTAGCAAAGGAAAAACCAAATCGACATCACTGTCTTAAGCACCGGGCCTGATAAATGATCACATTAGGCTTAAATATTTTAATTAAACATTTATTCCTATATATTTTTATTCATTTCCTATGAATGCATTGTTTAAATATCTTTTCTTGAAAGTAGGAAATTGAAACTTTTTATTCACTGCCATTCCTGAGCTTCCATTTTCTGTCCACTAATCTCAGATTCTAGAATTTGAATGGATGTCTGTGGATGTCAGTAGATACTGGGGAGATGCTTATTTTGAGAATTAAGTACTTGGGTGCACATTGTAAAGAATAAAGTGGTAATTCTCTGAACGTATGTTAGACATGATGAGGAAATCTGTCTTCTCACTGATTCCCACTTAGTTTTCAGTGGCTTCTTTCTCGGTCTATACTGATTCTCCTCCTAAAGTGTGCTTCGCCCCTAAACCTGAACACTTTGTTATAAAAAGAATAATAATAATAAATTTTTTAATTAAAAAAAATTTTTTTAATCTGTTCTCCTCCCGCTCTCCCACTTCCTCTTTCTCCTCTTCAGGTTCGCAGCGTTCAGTTAATTCCGTCACAGTGTTCTCATCAGTGCACTGAGGACTCTGGCTTTGGATTGGGCTTTGCCGTCACAGGGCATCCCCGGGTGTTCTCCATCCTCCCTCAGGTATGCAGTAACGTATCTGATAACAGCAAGTAAGCAGGCGTCGTGTTTAAGATTGTGAAATCGGAGCCACGCAGTCAAGTTCGAATCTTGGCTTCAACATACACTCGCTGTGTCATGACCTTTCGCAAACATTTGACCTTTCATGTTACTTAAATTCCATACCAGGCTCTCCTCTGCAACGTGGGTATATTAATACCTTCTTCCTAGGTTGTTCTGAGGCTTAAGCCGTTTACATTTTAAATACATATATACAAACATACAGATAAACACTGGCATGTGTGGTATATGCCCATGTATTTTATACTTGTGACATATACTTTACTCAAACCCTATGTTTTTATATGTTTCCCTGAAAATTATTTCCATGAACCAGTATTTTATGCATTTTCTTACAATTTTCCCTAGTCCTATATAACACCAATGCATTGACTGCTTCTGAGTCCCGAATAGTAATTCTGCTGTACGAGTTCCCTACATGTTACCTTTTCAAGATGGAGATAGACAGAAACAGTTCAGTTAAGCACTTACTCATCCATGTGTCCGTACAGACCGGGATGAGAAGGCGGCACATACCCACATGTGTTTCTGATAAGCCATAAAGCACAGACACGTTGTTTCAATAGTGTAACTAGATTAGATTCTGGAGTGGACGTAGCAATTTACTGTACTCCCAGAAGACGGAGAGGGTGTTGCCCTCACAGCTTTGCCAAAACCTTGAATTATTAGAGGTGTGGTGACTCAGGCCGTCATTTACAATGTACTTATATACATGATTTCATGAAAGCAGTCAAGTTTATATTTCTTCATTAGATGAGCCACTTCTCCTAACAATTTCCCCAGTGGTTTATCCTTAATAGCTTTGTTACATATTAAATTGCCACAGTGTTAAATTAGATTTGGGGAGAATGCACTGACTCTATAGATATATTGGGGAGAAATATATAGCTTAAAAAGTTATGTTATTCAGAAATTTGTTGTTTTTTCCACTTATTCAGAGCTTTATTATATCATTCGGTATAAATATAAAATTTCTGTATAAATATCTTTTGTGTTCTTTGCTAAGTAAAATCAAGATTCTTTATGGATTTTGTTACTGGGAAGGTATATCTTATTTATTTTTTAATGACATATTTGAAACTTGCAAACAAAAAATAATGTAATTAAGACTCAGATGCCTATAACTCAGCTTTGCTAATTTAAACATTTTATATATTTACTTAATAATTCTTTTAAGCAATAAAATATTAGTTGGAATACTTCTGGGACTCCTCTCAGTTCCTCACTAGTTTTCCTGTTTTTCCCAGAGTTAACAATCTGAATTAGGAGTTGCCATTGCTATGTATGATTTTTATACTTTTACTATACATGTTGGTTATTATTTTTAAAGTTTTTAAAACACAAAATAATCTACTGCATTAAAACTTTATTGTTAAACAAAACAGAAAGAGGAAAGTCAAAGGGAAAAATAAACTAGTGTGTTCAGTCAGCATTGTTTACGTCACCAGAGAAGAGCAGCGGGTCAGGTTTGTGAGTGGTCGTTTTCTCCTAAATTGAGCGTGTGTTTTGACTTCATGCAAATATTAAAAACTGCCTCATAAGCCACAAGTCCACCCCAATATAATGCCTGGTGTTTCTAATATTTAAAGTTGATGCAGCAGCACTTACACGGGTGTCATGAAGCTCTTCTCTTCTTGGGTCATAAATATCAGGACATTTAGAAGGAGGGCAGACGTGTGGGGGGAAGCATAGGAAACACCACCCAACCCAAGTTTGTACTGTGGTCTGCACCCAATGGTTTGCAGATGAGTCTTATATAACACAAACTATTTTTTCTCACCACAAGTTATTATTACTATTCTGACACAATTTAATGCACTGCACTGAGACTGAAAAAAATAAAAGCTGAAATATGTTGCTTCTTAATTTTTATTTTATTGCCGCAGAGCACTTTATGAAGGGAGATGTAGAATTTCTGATCTTTCATTTATTTTCTCAATATATGGCCTCTATTTTCTGCTCACATACAATTTTCCCTGCTTTATTGGATGTTTTATTTTTTTCCACACCCTCCAAGTCATCAGGTATGCTGTCCTGGAGCGGTCCAAATGATGTTTTTTATTATTGCCTACTTAATTATGAAACTTGATCCCCTGCCGGAGAGCCAGAAATCAGGGAAAGTTTGGTTTTCTTGATGATGCTTTTCTCAGTATATCTCAGTATTCCCCCCCACCAGATTTTGTCTTTCTGGTTTTTATTTTTCTTTCTTCTCCCACCAACTCCCACGTTTTATGAAATTGTTTATTTTCTTTCGTTTCTTCTCTGAGTTTCCAAAGAACAAAGGTCTACATGTTTCATTTCAGCCACTGTCATTTTCAAATTAGTATTTGCAATTCTTATGTCCTTATGGATGAGAAACATGACTTTTAACCATCTTGCTAAAAATGTGTGTGTGTGTTTATTTGTGACAAGAAAAGAGAAGACTAACATGTGAAGAAGCCCTTGGAGAAGCTCCTTCGGCTCAGAAACCGCTCCTGCTGGCAGCTGGGTATTTCTGTCGGAGACGGAGATGCGCCTGTCTGTATGAGAGCAGGGAGGGGGACTGCGACCGGAGGTGACCATGTAATCGTGCTCAAACGGACCTTCTGTCATTTGGTTTAGTGAAGGTCAGTCTCACTGGTATTAAAAAAGCCGTGCTGACATCTACCCAGAGAAATGAGCGATTTCCCATTTGTTTTTACCAAAGCCTTTTATGAGGAAGAAAAAGAAAAAGAAAAGGACATTTCCTAATATATTGAAACTTTAATCCTAGGTTATAAGGGATTTAGAGGTTCCGTGATCTTACTATATCTAAGAGCCGACCTGTGGTCAGTAAGAGGTCACTGTAATTGAGAACTACTGGTTATTGGCACTTTCATAGCAGAATGTGATATAATAGTTAGTTTTAGCTATTTTTTCTTATTAACTACTAAATTAATTTTTATCTTGGGGACAAATAATGTGGCTTTAAAGATTTCTGGTGTGGAAAATTTGAGACTTCCCTTTACCCCTCAAATGAATCAATATTTAAAATATCTCATGGCTATTTGAATGACAGCAAGAACTCAATATTTTTGTTTCTGGGTAAGAATTTACATGTATATACGGATGTGTGTGTATGTACATACACATTCGCACACATATAAAACACACACACAACATACTTGTCTATGTATGAATGTACCTAGATAAATGGAAAAATTATTCACATCCCCCAACTCTTTGGATCCTTTTTTTCCAATAATTTGATCCACCTACCTCTCCTCTGGTAACCATCAATTTTTTCTCTATAGTTAAGAGTCTTTTTCTTGGTTTGTCTCTCTTTCTCTTTTTTTCCTTTTTTTCATTTATTCAATAAGCCATTTTTTTTTCAGGACGTATCTATGCCCAATAGACTTGGAGCTCTTGAATATCTAAAATTATTAGCTTTCATATGTGGATGCTCATTAAATTAGCTACAAAGGTTTGGACATAACACTACTTTTCTGTCTTACCTTTGAAGTTTTTGCTTGATTGGTTTTAAATTTTTCTCTGCTGGAGCTGAAGCTTCCTGTCCCTGTGACTCTTTCCTACACATACAAGATTTTGCTCTCCGACAATATTAACGATTCTATCTTAACTCGACAGTTCTTAAATATCACTAAGACGTATCTGGTTTTTACTCTATTTTTATTCATCTAGTTCAGGTCTTAACTGTTCATTTCAAAATTCAGACTTTTTAATTTGATTAATATTTACTCCACTTACCTCTTTCTGCCCTTTTTCGGTTGGAGCCCAATACACCTACTAGATGTCTATTAGCATTTCTGGATGTAATATACCTTGGTATTACATTATATACAATATAGATACGTTATATGTATCAACATATAATGTATATAAGCGACTCTTTAGAATTCTGTCACTTTTACTCATTTTTTTCTCTGATTCCTGGGAAATTTTTCTTCCTCAGTCTTCCAGCTTACCACTTTCAGCAGTGTCCGTTCTGTTTGCAACATAGATACACGTGTGTGTGGTTTCATACATGTCAAGAATTGGGGGCATTTATTTTTTTAACTTCCACATTTTCTAAAATGCATTATCTTTTCTTATTCTGTGTCATAACTGACATGATTATATTCAATTATTTTGTTTCTCCCTGTTAACTCTATTTCTTCATGATTTCATTCTGTCCATTAATGTCAGTGTCTCCATTCCATGGTCTGGATTTAACACAATATCTGGTAATTCACAGTTGTCCATGTGTCTTGTAGAGGTCTTATATGAGCGTGTATTTTCTCAGGTCAAAAATTCTTTCACTACTTGGGAAAACGCTGTTAGTTATAGGAAACTTGTTTCAAGCTCTCTGGAGAAAGGTGGAGCCGTGTGTGGGTCCGGTGAGCATGTGCTATGGGGTCACCGTCCGCAGCCTGCCTGGAACCATTCCTGCACCCCCTCCAATATCTCCTGGACGCGGTCTTCCTCTGTACAAGGCTGTAAGTACAGCTTTATCCTGGATGCAGTCACAAAAACTGGTATTTTCTCTTTTTCCACCCCCTCATTTTCTCCTTTACTGTTCTTGTTCAGATACGGAGGTTTCACAGCATCTAACCTGCTTCTTCTTTTCCAGGATCCAGGCCGAGCACGGCCACTGGGCACATCCTTACGCTCTTTAGAGAGTAGTGCTTGGGGGTTAGTCAAGGACAAAATGCTTCTGATGCCGCCCACCGAGCACAGGTAGGTGGTGGGACAGGTCCTTGACGCTCGGGTGCGGAGTGCACTCACCCTACTCTGGCGACTCCCCCACCCTTCACCTGGTTGACTTCCTCCCCTGTGAAACTACTCTTTCCTTTGCTGGCCATTCTTTCTGTTTTTTGGTGTTTTTTTTTTTAAGCTGAGATTTTCTCTTTTCTAGTCCATACCACAGGTCCTATTCTGTCTGCTTTCTGTCGTAAAGATGCCATAATCCCCACTGGGCTGGGTGGGAGGAGATGCGTGTTCCGTCTGCCAGCGTGACACACATTCCCCGGTGCCCGAGTCCCCACATAGCCCTTACGTCTCTACCTTAAAACATAGACTCTTCCGTGTGTGGAAAGCTGCAGTCATTAGAAATTACCGTGAGAAGAACGGGGACGCGAGGACACTGAAGCGCTGGGCAGAAGTCTACCCAGGACTTTCACTTTATCCCTACACCTGTTCATTTGGAAGCCTCTCTTTGATCTTAACAAGGACAGATGCGTGGAAGAC
Source organism: Enhydra lutris kenyoni (assembly GCF_002288905.1). NCBI lineage: Eukaryota > Metazoa > Chordata > Mammalia > Carnivora > Mustelidae > Enhydra > Enhydra lutris. The sequence continues at coordinate 1,125,737 of NW_019154085.1, forward strand.
TCTTGCCTTCTCTTTACAGATCAGAGAAAGCACTTCAACTTGAGAGAAGTTGTAAGGAAAGGTTCGCCCTTTTTTCCTGTATTTTTTCATGTTATATTTAGAAAAGACCACCTTGTATGAGACAATGTGCAAAGAAAATTAAGTATCACCACAGAATGAAGAATAAAACTCTACTCTTTTAAGGGCTCCCAAATTCACGATTTCTAGCAATCCGCTTATGTAGAAATCTGTATGACCTGGAGGTCAGTCCCAGAATTTGCCTTCGGTGCGTGAGTAGCTTTCAGCCATTCGCAAGCACAGCACAGTGACCGTTCCCTCTCTCACGAGTGGATGCGTACCGCTCTGTGCAAGTTCATACACACCATGGAGCGCCACCTGCCGATGCTGGCACCTTGTTAAACAAGCACCTGCTAACCCAGAACTCGCACAACCAGGTAAAGGGTGGCTGGAAAAAGAAAAAAAAAAAAGAGTTGGCACAGAAATCGTGTTTCCTGGTGTGCATCACTCTTTCAAAGGGTGTCAGTGGTCCCGGGAAGATACAGAAGCATCATCTACCGGATGACCATCAGGAGGGGAGGCAAGGGCATCTGTGGTTTTTGTAAAGCTTTCTTGGTGCTTCTCACTGTTTCTCCTACCTCCTGAGCTACCTGTAAGGATGGGAACTGTGTCTGTTATTCTTAATTCTGTCTTTTTCCTCTTTCTTTATTGCTTAAGAAACAAATTCAATAAAGATTTCAATCAGGCTGTTTCTCAAAGTCTGGACAACCAGACTTTTGCTATTATTAGCAAAATACAGGACAGCCTTTTGCTACTATTCACATTAAAATAATAAATACATGACTCACCTGTACATGTAATTACTGGTGCACACTGACCCCCGAACTTGGAGCACCTTCAGTTTTCAGTAATGCTACTTGGGCACACTCCTTTCAAAGCCTCTGGGTATGAAATAACTAACCCTTAACGTCTTTGAATCATTGCTCCTGGGGCTGGGCGCGAGGCATTACAGTGAATGTCAGACCTTCAGCACTTCTTAGATCCATCAGAAGAAGAAGAAAAGTCACTTTCAAGAGAACGGCAAGCTGGGGAAACAGAGAGCAAAGACACCGGACAGCAATTACAGTTCACTGTTAGGTAAAGAAGGGTAGTAGAATGACCATTTATTTTCTAAAGAGTTCTTCTTAATGAACATTGATTGTACATATTTTTCTTAAGGAAACTGCAGGCCCAAAGCCTAAATAATTTGTTGTTTGAAAATATTAACTAAATAATACTAAAACAAAGTTTAAGGATTATCTTATATAATTTTCCTTATAGAGTGGCTACCAAACTAGAATTTAATAATAATCTTGTAGTATTTTTGTTTGTATTTTTAATTCCAAAAGATCATATTATAGGCTAATGATTATAGGCTAATGAAATATTATTGTTATACTTTCTTGCACTTAGTAAAATAATACTTAACCACTTTTGGCAGATAAGAATGCCTCCCTGCTTTACAGAAGCAATTTAAGGAAATTCACCAAAGGCTTTTATTACTCATTGTAATAACTCTTCATTTTTCTCCCACCCCACCCCCTACAACCAACTGAAGACTTAAAAATTTGAGTTAGGCTCTACTGCTCAAAAGTCTGAAGTGGGGCATATTAGGAAAATTACCAATTACTATAGACCGTAGAAAGGGGGAAAACTACATTGTTCGGCTAAAATAAATTTCACTGCACAAAGTATTTAAAAAACATAAAGTGTTTAACTGACCGTGCCTTCTATGATTTCATTAAGTATTCTGATAACTATTTACACATGATTATATTTGGTCACAGTCATGATTTCTCAGTAAACTCAGTACTTTTAAAGATCATGTTTTCATAATAATCATTAATACATATTTTTTAGGTCCCTGCTTTTAATCTAGTTCTATACATAATATAAAAAGCTGATTGACTTCTATTTTTAACATGTTTATACTTGATCATTCCTCACCATTTAACATAACCCAGTACATTAAATGTTCATAATTTTAAATACTATTTATTGGATTAATGAATATATTCTATATTTAAGGTCATTTGATATCTAGATATCTGGCTACAAAATTAAACAGAGAAGGAGAAGTAAACTAACAGTGTGAACTAAATCTCGGGCAGAAGGTTGGGTGTAAGAGTAAGTTGAATACTTTTAATAGAATGTGCTTCCCATTTGTTCACTAGAAACATATGATATATATAAGTGTGTATATATACTTCAGAACTAAATTAAACTCCAATAATACATATTCTTTGTAAATATTTAAAAAACCTTAAAAATAAAATCACTTTAATTCAAAGAAATATGAAATGAGAAATAACCCAAAATTTCATCAGTTATTTTCAAATACTCGCAGTATGCTGTCAGTACGGGCAAAGATGCACTCACGATTAACATAACGTAATCTAAGACCAAGCTGTTAGAAGAACATGACCTGTTAAATAAAAATTTGCTGAATTAAGTGTTAAATGAGTGCCGTGCTCTTTGGAGTAAACCAAAATTTTTTTTGGAGTATTTGTCAAGGTATCATCGATGAAGTGAGAATCTAAGGCAACAACCACTTTTCAACGTGGCCGATTACATCTCTTCGATGTCATTGAGGTTGAAGTGTTTGGATTCCCTATTGACTACAGCAGTATTTTTAAAATTGTGAGCATGCTGGATGACCACAGAAACCTGATTTGAGGAACTTATACTAGAGGAAAAGGAAACCTAAAATGGTCAAAAATAAAGGGAGTGACACATCTTACCCTTCCTTTCAGAAACAGCAGGACTAAGCACTTTGGAAGCATATTTGCAATTTCTTAAATTCCCTTGAAATATCAAATATTTGAATTGAATATGTGAAATATGAAATACAAATATCAGACGTTTATTAGCAGATAAGTTAGTTAGCTGCCAACATACAACAGTAAAAGTAATTAGTATTAACGAAGAGCCCAGATGTTCATCCACAGATGGATGGGTAAAGAAGATGTGTATATTTGTAGAGAATGCGATATTGCTCAGCCATCAAAAAAATGAAATCTTGCCATTTGTGACAACATGGATGGAACTAGAAGGCATTATGCTGAGCAAAATAAGTCAGAGAAAGACATTAATCATATGATCTCCCTGATATGTAGAATTTAAGAAACTAAACAGAGGATCATAGGGGAAGAGAGGAAAAAAATAAAACATAACAAACCAGAGAGGGAGACAAACTGTAAGAGAGACTTAATTATAGGAAACAAACTGAGGGTTGCTAGAGGGGAGGGGGACGGGAGGATAGGGGAACTGGGGGATGGACATTCAGGAGAGCATGTGATGAAATGAGCGCTGGGTATTATATAAAACTGAGGAATCACTGACCTCTACCTCAGAAACCAATAATACATTATATGTTAATTAACTGAATGTAAATAAAAAATATATCATTCAAAAAGGATTTGCTGAGCCCATTATGTGCTCAGCTGAGGAAGAAAAACAAACACCATGCACAAAGTATACCATGGTGTCTGACCTCAAGCTGATTGAAGTCAAGTAAGAAAAGATTTTAAAAAATCATGAAAAAGAGAACAAAATTCTTATGGTCAGAAGACAGAGATTCAGCAACTACCAAAACAGAGAGAAAGGAAGGAAGAATCGAAAGGAGACAGGGAGGAAGGAAAGAAAGAAAGAAATTGATTCAGAGCTGGTGATTGTCTTGTAAAAGAGACAACCTAAGGTAAATTGTTAAAAAAAAAACAAAAAACAGTTTTCCCAGCACCATTTATTGAAGAGACTGTCTTTTTTCCACTGTATATTTTTTCCTGCTTTGTCGAAGATTATTTGACCATAGAGTTGAGGGTCCATATCTGGGCTCTCTACTCTGCTCCACTGGTCTATGTGTCTGTTTTTATGCCAGTACCATGCTGTCTTGGTGATCACAGCTTTGGAGTAAAGCTTGAAATCAGGTAACGTGATGCCCCCAGTTTTATTTTTGTTTTTCAACATTTCCTTAGGGATTCGGGGTTTCTTCTGATTCCATACAAATTTCTGGATTATTTGCTCCAGCTCTTTGAAAAATACCGGTGGAATTTTGATCAGAATGGCATTAAAAGTATAGATGGCTCTAGGCAGTATAGACATTTTAACAATGATTATTCTTCTGATCCAAGAGCATGAATGGTCTTCCATCTTTTTGTGTCTTCTTCGATTTCTTTCATCACTATTCTGTAGTTCCTCGAGTACAGATCCTTTACCTCTTTGGTTAGGTTTATTCCCAGGTATCTTATGGTTCTTGGTGCTATAGTAAATGGAATTGATTCTCTAATTTCCTTTTCTGTATTTTCATTTTAGTGCATAAGAAAGCCACTGATTTCTGTACCTAAAAAAAAAAAAAAGCAACATGTCAAAACTCATTATCCAGTAATTCCACTTCTAAGAATTTATTTCAAGGAAGTTATCAGATGTGCAGTGATTTATGATATAAGATGTTTCCTATAGTTTTATGTCTAATTTAAACCTGAACCCATATATTAGTTAAATATAGGTCGATCTTAAATGAAATATTATGCAACCGTTAACACGTGTTTGAAAAGGGATCATCATTCATCGGCATCGGCGAGTTCCTTCCTCTCTTCCCGTCAAAGCTTCTCTGCCAAAGATGCTCTTAAGTATTCAGTTCCCACAGGAAATAATTCCAGCTGCCAGAGCACACACTCCCACTAATGAATTCTTTACATTTGGCTTCAAGATTTCCTCATATTTTCTACTTTTGGCTTCTTCTACAAAAATTGGTGCTAGTAACTCAGCAAAAGTCAGGAGGAGTCTCCCTAGTTTCCTCACATAGGCCATTGTAGTCCCGACACTTTGCCTCTGGGGTGAGGTCTTCATGGATCGCAGCCGATCTCTAAGGCACTGCCTGTGTATTTATCAAAATTCCTTTAAGAAACTGTATCATCCAGACCTGTTTCTATATTCTGAGTATAATCTTTTGCTGTGTTACCAGTGCCATAATGGTATATCGACAAAAATTTATAACCTCTGAGTTTCTTGGCGTATGGAATATGATGGCAACTGGGCAGCGTCTGTTAAACGATAAATGCTCTTGGTTGTCTTCTGGTGCAAGGCATGGATGGGACTGAGGACGGCAGGTCTGGCTCCAGTCTACCACAGAGGAAAGATGAAAGGGATGGACAATGAGATTCATGCGCGTACTCAGCAGGAAGAAGACGTGTGTATCAGTGCACTGAACGGAGGGCTAAGATTCAAGACGTCAGGATTCTGGACCTTACAAGAAGATGGAGAGTTCATGTTTACCCTCTGATTCTTGTAGTAGAAAACAGAGCACTAAAGTAATGGGTTAAAAAATTAAAATGAACATTTTCTTGTGAATTCTGTGCACATCTGGAGGAATGTGTGTGTGTGTGTGTGTGTGTGTGTGTGTGTGTGTGTAAGACAGAAATAGAAGGAAAGAGAGAGAAAGAGGGATTGAACTAAATGAACTATAACACTTGGAGACACTGGGCCATTTTAGTGCTAAACACTAGAGAAAAAGAAAGATTTCTCTTTATGCACAAGAAGCTGTCATGGTCTGGAAAAACTAGTAGAGATTTATACAGGAGTAATATAGCAATGGTTAATTAGGCACGAGAAGATTTAAGGAATGACATGGTCTGTGAAAGGAAGTGTTTCAACATACCTAATTGTGACATCTGGCCCAATAAGTCTTCTGCAGCTTGCACCTGTGTGTGCGACATAACCCTCAGACCCGCAGCCACCAAGGCCACAAGGCTACCAGCTCTGCCTGGTCATCTGAAGAAGCAGGTGGTTTATTTCCTTAGAACTTCTGGGGCTTTGGGCCTTTGCAGCCGTAGGAATGAAGGAGAACACCGCCTTATGCCACAGCTGGGCACAAGTAAATCTCATTTACTTACTTTCCTCCACTTCACAAGCCAGGACAGCACAGAAACACCGCACCTCCTCTTTAGGGATGGCTGCTGCACTGGGCCCAGTACCAAGAGTTCAGGCACTGAATGAGGAAGTGGAAAAACCAGACTCCACAAAGCTTTGCGAATACGCGTACGTGCACCTTGGAATTCTTGTGGGAGGGACTAACAGAGACCCATAAAGAAAGACAGAATAGCCTGCTGAAATCCCAGGTGGAGATCTGAGCTTCATAAGCCCACAGCACTGACTCTGTACCCCTAGGCGCCTGACACCTGCCCCGTGCTAATTGCATACATAATTAATTATCTGGTGCACTAGATGGTGATGTCTTGAGGAGGATTAATAAGACGTCTTCATATTTGTACTCTCGGTGTCTCACTGTATTTATGAAGACTCATGTATTTATAATAGATAGTGGTTCTTTCTTTAAAGAGTAGATGTTCAGTGAGATAAGCACAGGCCCAGAAATGAAACGCATCCAGAAGGCAGGTAGATAACTTAAATGAGTGAATTCATGTTGTGTAGTGGGAATGGAATGCGGGAAACGAGTGTCAAGCTCGCGTGGGCATCCGTGTGTATTGCCGTGTAACAAAGCCCCCCGTAGCTAGTGGGTTACGCAACTACCGTAATCAGTCATAGTTCTGTAGGTCGTCCACGGGGTCTGGGCTGCTCTGGCTGGTTCTTCTGCTGGCAGGTCCGGTGCTGGCACACGCACTGCTCCTGAGCGTGGCTGGAAGCTGCTTGTCCACACGGCCTCCCCGCATGGCGGGTGTTCACGACGGCAAACACAGGTTCTGCTCCTTCACCAGATGTTAAGCAGCTCACAGGTTCCTCATCTGGCCCTCAAAAGCGCCCTCATGCCTGCTAATGTCCCATTGCCTCGAACAGGTACATTATATGCCTTGATGGTCAGAACTTAAAATTTTGTGATCATTCTTTCATTTTACCATAAAAGACATTTAAATTTTGAAATGTTTTAGAGATTAAAGCACCCTTCCATCCACATATATGACCATGCTGAACTTTTAGCCTCTGCTGCTAGAGCTTAACACTCTGCTCTAAATAACCGTAATTTTTTTAAAGAACCATTCCACTGAGAAATTTTTGTCTTGGTATAATTTGAATTTCTCTTAATGCACCCTTTTTCATGGCCTTTTAGTATTTCAGTGTCTAAGTCCCTTCAGGTGGTAGCTGACATGCTCATGGGTTGCTGTGAATTCGACTTCACAAGGGACGTCCGTAGAGAAAGGTTCCCTTCGAAGTGTCTCATGCACACGAGAGCCGAAGTGTGTGACTCCTGCACTTCTGCGTACGAGTGTTCTCCAGGACCTCCTGTCTGTTTTACATCATGCACAAGTGAAGCTTTTGTGAGTCATCATAATTACAGTTAATAACTCACTTTTTTGCCAACCAGAAAAAACACTTGTTTGGTCATGAACAGCGGCACACCTGGCAAAAGGAGTGACAAATCAAATAATTGAGTATCGTTCTATAACCTATATATCAAAAAATATGACATTTAGGATACATTCCAAGTTTTACCTGCTTTTTTAATCTGTTTGCAAGTCCCCGGAACAGTACCGGATACTCTAACATGATTTAACAGATCCTGTGAACTCATTCTCTGCGACGAGCCGACTCCCCTCACTCCTTCCTTACGAAACGGTCTCGACATTTCAAACTCTGCATCAAGACTGAGCAGCAAAAGAAAACAAGACGTGAATGGTCTCTACTTTCTATTTAAAAAATAACCTGTTATTTTCATTATTGAGTACATTCTTGTGTAGCATACTATTTCAACTTAAGATTTGACTAAAACTGACACCATGAGGCTCTGTAATAGATTGTCAAATAGAGGTATGATCGAATTTAACATCTTCGGTGCATGTATCCTAATCTGTGTTTTGTTAACATTCAGGACATGTAGACTCTGGAGAAAACACCTGTGATTTTCCTGCAGTCATAAAGTGCGCTGTTTGAAACACTGAGTGTATCATAAATAAGAAAGCACAAGCAATAAATGAGAAATCCCACGGCACCAGGAAGCATTAGCGACAGCTCTCACTCCGACAAGGACTCACACCAAAAGAATGATGTGAGGATTAAGAAAAAGCGGCATTAATATCTTTAACTTAAGCCTCAGGGTAACTGAGTTAAGAGGGGCTAGCAATTATAGGGCTGTTATACATGGCTTCAACGGAGTTTGGGGCTAACTCAGCTGACAGAAACAGTCCTTGAGCGCGCACAGGCCTCTGAGGAGGACTCTCTGCTGCCCCGAAAACGCTGAGAACCGACACGGAGACTATCCAAGTCAGCGGCATCTTCATGTAGTTGCTGACTCGTGCAACTCAATAAAATTACGTCCCTTTTTGTTTAAAAAAAATCATCATTTATTTATTTATGTATTTATAGTTAGCCAACGTATAGTAACAGAACTTAAGGTGGGCTTTTTTTTTTTTTTTAAGTATTTATGTATTTGGGAGAGACGACATGAGCAGAGGGAAGAGGCAGAGGCAGAGGGAGACGCAGACTCCCTGCTGAGCCGTCCCGGGTGGGTCATGAATTAAGGCCGACGTGAACCAACTGAGCCACTGAGGAGCCTCCTTAAGGCGGGCTCTCTAACTCGACATTTTTTGTAAAAATATTGAAAGGTGGAGAAAGTTTTAAACTTACAAAGAATGATCTAGATACTCATACAAAAAAGAAAGAAAAAGAGAAAAGAGAAGTTACTAAAAACCGCCGTAAATGTGGTCTAATGCGAACGGGCCTTCACGATGCTCCTGTCCTTGTGCAGATTTTCACTTTCTCGTCCCCTCATGGTGCTGTTACTCCTCTCTGCTCCCGACATGCTCGCGCACGTGTCCTTGTCTCTCTGCATGGGTCTCGATGCCGTAAACCACGGGATTCTCAGGCCCCTCGTGGTCAGTAACCCACAAGTCAGCCTTGAGAGTTTCGAACTCACGTACAAAGACTGAACTGGTGTGTCCAGCCGTGCGCACAGGGGACACTGCGGACTCCACACAGGGACAGAATGATTACATACGATTTGGTTTCAGTCTTTGCCAAAACCAAGGACATTGTCTGTGAAACGTGTATGACAAAATGTCACCTATTGCTTCAGTTTTGGGGAAAGGACATTGACAGACCTTTCTGACTTTGACGTAGAAAAATAATACCCACATCTGCCCGTTGCCCAGGAAGTTTTCCACTTTACTCACATTCTGCTGCCACCTTACGTTTTCAAACACCATCCATCAGAGCCACAAATGTAAATGTATTTATTCTCCAACGGGGGAGGCTTTGCTGAGGTTTTGCTATATAACGGCTTTCAGTTCACAACATATTAATTCCACACCACCAAACACGCCGAAGCCTGAATTCTTAGAGGACTTGTAAACCATCTTTTATTCCTTCATCTTCTGCTTTGAAAGAGATTTTGGGGGAGGGATGGATACACTGGTAACAAGTCTTTAACAGATACACTGCTGGTGAGAGAATAGGTAGACACTGAAAACAGATTCGGAGTAAAGCAGGTCACCCTCCATAATGTCAGTGGATCTGATCCCATCTTCTAAGGTCTAAACTGGAAGAAAAGGGTGACCCCGCCACCAAGTAAGAGGAAACGTCTCCTGCCTGACTTACATTTCAGCTTCCCGTGCCTTGAGACTTGAACTGAAACGTCAGCCCTTCTGTGTCTCAGCCTGCTGGATTCGGGACTGGACCCGCACCGCTGGGTCTGCTGGTTTCCGGTGTGTCTGCTGCAGATCCTGGGACTCAGCCTCCACGATTGTGTGAGCCGAGTCCTCACGAATTCCTCTCATGCTGTTCCGGAGGCCGACGGGCCCCAATCTATCTATCCAAGTCTACATACTTCCATATCTCAACCTATACGTGGATATCCATCCTGCACGGATACACAGAGATCCATGCTCTGGCTTCTGTTTCTCTGGATAACCCTAACACAGGCCCTAATACATTATCTGCACAAAAAGAACAGCTTGCCTCGTGACTGGCGAGGGAAAATGTATCCCACTTTACATTTACATTTTTCCCTGGTCACACCTCACTTTTCTTATACTAATATTTTAGTATCCCACAGATTTTATTCTTTTTTTAAATTTTTTATTATTAATTATTTTTATTAACATGTAATGTATTATTAGCCCCAGGGGTACAAGTCTGTGAATCACCAGGCTTACACACTTCACAGCCCTCACCAGAGCACATACCCTCCCCAATGTCCATAACCCCACCCCACTACCCCTACCCTCCCCCAGCAACCCTCAGTTTGTTTTGTGAAATTAAGAGTCTCTCATGGTGGGGCGCCTGGGTGGCTCAGTTGGTTAAGCGGCTGCCTTTGGCTCAGGTCATGATCCCGGCGTCCTGGGATCGAGTCCCACATTGGGCTCCTTGCTCAGCAGGGAGCCTGCTTCTCCCTCTGCCTCTGCCTGCCATTCTGTCTGCCTGTGCTCACTCTCTCTGACAAATAAATAAATAAAATCTTTAAAAAAAAAAAAAAAGAGTCTCTCATGGTTTGTCTCCCTCCTGATCCCATCTTTTCCTTAAGAGATTTTATTTATTCATTTGGGAGAGAGAGAGAGAAAGAAAGAAAGCACAAGCGGAGGGACAGGCAGAGAGAGATGGAGAAGCAGACTCCCTGCCTAGCAGAAAGCCTGACCTGGGGCTCAATCCCAAGACCCAGAGATCATGACCTGAGCCAAAGGCAGACACTTAACCATCTGGGCCACTCAGGTGCCCCCCCCAAGCAGAGATTTTATTCTTAATGAAACAAACTAATTACACGCAGAGAGCATTTGCTGGTGATGAGTATTCCGACTGAGAATAGTGTTTCTGGGTCTAAATAGCAAAACCATGTGTGTGCATATTATTGTAGAGAAAGGAAGACAGAGAGGAGAGGAGAGAGAGAAAATACCTGGGGTGGGTACAAATTCTGATCTGTCTATGAGCAGTATTTCCTTTAAATCATGAATGTTAACGTGTTCAGTGGCTAAAACAAAACAGAACATGCTAACCGGGTCTGACACTGTCTTCCGTGGCTGAACCCAACATGTTCTAGCACCTTGTGTCTGCTTCACGCTCACCTCCTTCTAGAACCCTCTTTTTCCGCCTCTTTTTCTCCCTGAATCTGTGACTTAACAGCTTTTCAGATCTCACCCAGTTGATGAATGACAAGGATCAGCTTCCGATGTGATTCTAAAACCTCTTATATGAGGTTCCAAGTGTGTCCTCCCTCATAGTACGCGCACTCCAGGGCATCGCAAACCCCTGCAGTAGGTTCTCCCGGTGCCGCTGAGGACTTCAGTCCGGTGAGCACATGTCTGCGCCATTATCACACCTGCCCGAGAGGGATTTAGTGCATCAATTCTCCTGTGTGGAAAATGGGGATAATATAAAAGTAATGGTACCATAACAGTGAGGGGAAAATTAGCAAGAACAAAAATTAATTTTGAGTAGTAAATTAATTAGGTACAAATCTCTCTTTTTTTTTTAACTCATTACCAGTCTGCAAATTAATCATTTGAATGGTCTAAGTTGAAATAAAAATGACATACTGATTTGCTGGAAAATCGGACGGCATGCTAAAAAAAAAAAAAAGGAATTATTATTTCTTAATATTAAAAGAGTTAAAGTAATTTTTTAAATTGCATTGAATTTACTGATTACTATAGACATAGTGCTTTCCATAAAAGCATCATATACTTTGCCTCATTTGATCATAAAAATCACCCTGTGAGGTAAATTTTATTGTCTTCATTTTAAAATGAGGAAACCAGGCTTCTGAGATGTTAAGTTATTTGAGGTCACAGAGTAATGATCAGGGAAACTTCATTTTTAAAGTCCTTTAAAAAATCTTCAGCTACTCATTTGCAAGAAACACCACAGTAATGAAAGGAGAATGTCTGCTTAGAGCAAAGAGGATGTAAGATCATACTTGGAAAAGGAATAAAATCTAAAGGTTGAACACCCTATATGAGGCAGTTGGCTGGGTATTTCATATTTTTATTTTACAATTGAAGAGAGTAAATAATATAACTTTGGTAACAGTATTTTCACTTTACTTCTTGTTTTCTTTCAGAAATACTAGTTTTGGGGGAGGAGTCAAGATGGCGGAGAAGTAGCGGCTGAGATGACATTAGGTAGCAGGAGATCAGCTAGATAATTATCAAATCATTCCGAACAATGACAAATCCAACAGGAGATCAAAGAGAAGAAGAACAGCAATTCTAGAAACAGAAAATCTACCACTTTCTAAAAGGTAGGACCAGTGGAGAAGTAAATCCAAAGCAATGGGAAGATAGACTGCAGGGTGAGGGGCCAGCTCCTGGCAAATGGCGGAGCAATGGAGCACAAAATCAGGATTTTTAGAAGTCTGCTCCACTGAGGGACATCGCTCCAGAGGCTAAACTGGGGTGAAGCCCATATGGGAAGAGCATGGCCCCAGGTCCCGCGGGGTCACAGAAGGATGGGGGGGTGTCTGAGAGTCACCGAGCTCACAGGTATTAGAGCGGGCAAGCTGGCTACAGAGACGGAGCTGAGGAGTGAGCTCTCAACTCAGGGTTACCTTGAACCGTGATCTGTGGCACAATCAGGCCACTGCTCAGACCCACAAGATCCGGGGAGACACCCCCTGGAAAAACTCAGGGATCTGTGGGATTTGGAGACTCCAGGCGGGGCTGTGTGCCAGGGACAGAGAAGCTTGGTCACAGGCTGGGTAAGCTCGGAGTGTGGCCAGAGGCCAGGGAGTTGGGAGTGATTGAGCACTTTTCTCCAAGGGCACACTGAGTGGGGCCCGGAACTCTTGGCTCCTCTGGGCCGGAGACTGGGAGGCCACCATCTTCATTCCCGTCCTCGGAACTCTACGGAAAGTATTCGGGAAACAAAAGCTCCCAAAAGCGAACCCGAGTGATTACTTAGCCTGGCCCCTGGTAAGGGCAGTGCAGTTCCACCTCGGCAAAGACACTTGAGAATCACAACAGGCCCCTCCCCTAGAAGGTCAACAAGAAATCCAGCCAAGACCAAGTTCACTTACCAAGGAGAACAGCCGAATTCCAGAGGAGGAGAAAGCAAAGCATGGAATTCATGGCTTTCTCCTCATGATTCTTTAGTCTTGCAAAGTTAATTAATTTTTTTTAATTTTATTTTTTTCTTCTGTTAAAAATTTTTTTAAACTTTTACCCTTTCCTCTTTTCACATTTTTTAATTAGTTTATCTTAACAACACCTTTCACAAAAAAAAATATTTTTTCAACCTCATTATTATAGTCATATTTTATCCTTCATTGTATCTAACTTTATTTTTTGTATACACATAGGGTTTTTTCTTCTAAAAATTTTGGGATACAACTTCTTCTAATAGATCAAAATATATCCTAAATCTAGCACAGGGCTTTGTTCTAGTCTCCAGCCTGAGCAAATTCCCTCCACTTTCTTTTTCTTTATTCTCCCAACCAACTTATCTTATCAACTCCTTTTTTAGATTTTTTTAAAAAAATGTTCTTTATAGTCATATTCCATCCTTTCATCATGTTTACCCTTATTTTGCATGCGTGTATGTGCATGTGTGTATGTGTGTGTGTGTGTGTGTGTGTGTGTGTATAAAATCCTTCATTCTTTAAAATTTTGGGAGGTAGTTTCTTCTAAGAGACCAAAATACTCACAAAATTAAGTGGGTGACTCTGTTCTATTCACCGGTATTATTTATATATATATATTTACATGTATATATATATATATATATATATATATATATATATTTATATATTTATTTATTTATATTTATATTTTTATATTTTTATATTTATATTTTTTTTTTTTTTTTTTTTTTTTATTTTTTCTTTTTCTGAACTTCTCTTTACCCCATTCTCCCCCCCCCCCCACAATTTGGGGTCTCTTCTGATTTTGTCAAAGCACATTTTCCTGGGGTCTTTGCCACCCTTTTAGCATTATATTTGCTCCTTCATATATTCTTATTTGGATAAAATGACTAGGCTGAAAAACTCACCACAAAAAAAAAAAGAAAAAAGAACAAGAGGCAGTATTGAAGGCTAGAGACCTAATCAATATGGTCATTGGTAATATGTCAGATCTAGAGTTCAGAATGATGATTCTCAAGGTGCTAGCTGGGCTCAAGAAAGGCATGGAAGATATTAGAGAAATCCTATCTGGAGAAATAAAAGCCCTTTCCAGAGAAATAAAAGAACTAAAATCTAACCAAGTTGAAATGAGAAAAGCTATTAATGAGGTGCAATAAAAAATGGAGGCTCTTACTGCTAGGACAAATGAGGCAGAAGAAAGAATTAGTGATATAGAAGACCAAATGGCAGAGAATACAGAAGCTGAGCAAAAGAGAGACAAACCACTACTGGACCACGAGGGGAGAATTCGGGAGATAAGTGATACCATAAGATGAAACAATATTAGAATAATTGGGATTCCAGAAGAAGTAGAAAGAGAGAGGGGAGCAGAAGATTTTTGGAGAGAATTATTTTAGAGAATTTCCTTAATATGGCAAAGGGAACTAGCATCAAAATCCAAGAGGTGCAGAGAACCCCCCTCAAAATATATAAAAATAGGTCCACACCCTGTCATCTAATAGTAAAATTTACAAGTCTTAGTGACAAAGAGAAAATCCTGAAAGCAGCCTTGGACAAGAAGTCTGTAACATACAATGGTAAAATATTAGATTGGCAGCGGACTTATCCATAGAGACCTGACAGGCCAGAAAGAACTGGCCTGATATATTCAGAGCACTAAATGAGAAAAACATGCAGCCAAGAATACTATATCCAGCTAGGCTATCATTGAAAATAGAAGGAAAGATAAAAAGCTTCCAGGACAGGGGCGCCTGGGTGGCTAGTGGGTTAAAGCCTCTGCCTTCACCTCAGGTCATCATCTCAGGGTCCTTGGATTGAGCCTCACATGGGGCTCTCTGCTCAGCAGGGAGCCTGCTTCCCCCTAACTCTGCCTGCTTCTCTGCCTACTTGTGATCTCTCTCTCTCTCTCTCTGTCAAATAAATAAATAAATAAAATCTTAAAAAAAAAAAAAAAAAAGCTTCCAGGACAAACAAAAACTGAAAGAATTTGTAAACACCAAACCAGCTCTACAGGAAATATTGAAAGGGGTCCTCTAAGCAAAGAGAGAGCCTCAAAGTAGTAGACCAGAAAGGAACAGAAAGAGTATACAGTAACAGTCACCTTACAGGCAATACAGTGACACTAAATTCAAGTATCTCAATAGTTACCCTGAATGTTAATGCACTAAATGCCCCAATCAAAAGACACAGGGTATCAGAATGGATAAAAAAATAAAACCCATCAATATGCTATCTACAAGAAACTCATTTTAGACCCAAAGACACCTCCAGATTTAAAGTGAGGGGGTGGAAAACAATTTACCATGCTAATGGACATCAAAAGAAAGCTGGGGTGGCAATCCTTCTATCAGATCAATTAGATTTTAAGCCAAAGACTATAATAAGAGATGAGGAAGGACACTATATCATACTCAAAGGGTCTGTTCAACAAGAAGATCTAACAATTTTAAATATCTATGGCCCTAACGTGGGAGCAGCCAACTATATAAAACAATTAATAACTAAATTGAAGAAACACATCAACAATAATACAATAATAGTAGGCGACTTTAACACCCTCCTCACTGAAATAGATAATACAAGCAAAAGATCAACAAGAAAATAAAGGCCTTCAATGACACACTGGACCAGATGGATGTCACAGATATATTCAGAATATTCCATCCCAAAGCAACAGAATACACATTCTTCTCTAGTGCACATGGAACATTCTCCAGAACAGATCACATCCTGGGTCGTAAATCAGGTCTCAACTGGTATCAAAAGATTGAGATCATTCTCTGCATATTTTCAGACCACAATGCTCTGAATCTAGAACTCAATCACAAGAGGAAATTTGGAAAGAATCCAAATATATGGAGGCTAAAGAGCATCCTTCTAAAGAATGAATGAGTCAACCAGGAAATTAAAGAAAGACAAAAAATTCATGGAAACAAATGATAATGAAAACACAACAGTTCAAAGTCTGTGGGACACAGCAAAGGCAGTCCTTAGAGGAAAATATATAGCGATACAAGCCTTTCTCAAGAAACAAGAAAGGTCTCAAATACACAACCTAACCCTATACCTAAAGGAGCTGGAGAAAGAACAGCAAAGAAAGCCTAAACTCAGCAGGAGAAGAGAAATAATGAAGATCAGAGCAGAAATCAATGAAATAGAAACCAAAAACAAAACAAACAAACCATCAAAAAAACAATAGAAGAAATCAACAAAACTAGGAGCTGATTCTTTGAATTAATAAGATTGATAAACCCCTGGCCAGATTTATCCAAAAGAGAAGAGAAAGGACCCAAATAAATAAAATCATGAATGAAGGAGGAGCAATCACAACCAAACCAAAGAAATACAATTAGAAGAACATATTATGAGTAATTATACGCCAGCAAATTTGACAACCTGGAAGAAATGGATGCATTCCTAGAGACATATAAACTACCACAACTGAACCAGGAAGAAATAGAAAACCTGAACAGACCCATAACCAGTAAGGAGACTGAAGCAGTCATCAAAATTCTCCCAACAAACAAAAGCCCAGGGCCAGAGGGCTTCCCAGGGGAATTCTACCAATCATTTAAAGAAGAATTAATTCCTATTCTCCTGAAATGCTTCCAAAAAATAGAAGTGAAAGGAAAACTTCCAAACTCATTTTATGAGGCCAGCGTTACCTTCATCCCAAGACCAGACAAGGATCCCATCAAAAAAGAGAATTACAGACCAATATCCTTGATGAACACAGATGTGAAAATTCTCACCAAAATACTAACCAATAGGATCCAACAGTCCATTAAAAGGATTATTCACCATGACCAAGCCAGATTTATTCAAGGGCTGCAAGGTTGGTTCAACATCAGCAAATCGTTCAATGGGATACAATACATTAATAAAAGAAAGAACAAGAACCATATGATACTCTCAATATGGGCTGAAAAAGCATTTGACAAAGTACAGCATCCCTTCCTGATCAAAACTCTTCAAAGTGTAGGGATAGAGGGTATATACCTCAATATCATCAAAGCCATCTTGAAAAACCCACCATGAATATCATTCTCAATGGAGAAAAACTGAGAGCTTTTCTGCTAAGG
Source organism: Enhydra lutris kenyoni (assembly GCF_002288905.1). Classification (NCBI taxonomy): domain Eukaryota; kingdom Metazoa; phylum Chordata; class Mammalia; order Carnivora; family Mustelidae; genus Enhydra; species Enhydra lutris. The sequence goes on from NW_019154085.1 coordinate 1,142,873, forward strand.
TCAGGAACATGGCAGGGATGTCCATTATCACCACTGCTATTCAACATAGTACTAGAAGTCCTAGCCTCAGCAAGCAGACAACAAAAAGAAATTAAAGGCATCCAAATCAGCAACAAAGAAGTCAAATTATCATTCTTTGCAGATGATATGACACTATATGTGGAAAACCCAAAAGACTCCACTTGAAACCTGCTAGAACTTGTACAGGAATTCAATAAAGTGTCAGGATATAAAATCAATGCATAGAAATCAGTTGCATTTCTTTACATCAACAACAAGACAGAAGAAAGAGAAATTAAGGAGTCCATCCCATTTACAATTGCACCCAAAACCATAAGATACCTAGGAATAAACCTAACCAAAGAGGCAAAGAAACTATACTCAGAAAACTATAAAGTACTCATGAAAGAAATTCATGAAATGAAAGAGGAAGACACAAAAAAATGGAAAACCGTTCCATGCTCCTGGATTGGAAGAACAAGTATTGTGAAAATGTCTATGCTACCTAAAGCAATCTACATGTTTAATGCAATCCCTATGAAAATCCCATCCATTTTTTTCAAAGAAATGGAACAAATAATCCTAAAATTTATATGGAACCAGAAAAGACCTCAAATAGCCAAAGGTATATTGAAAAAGAAAGCCAAAGTTGGTGGCATCACAATTCCAGACTTCAAGCTCTATTACAAAGCTGTCATCATCAAGACAGTATGGTACTGGCACATAAACAGACACATAGATCAATGGAACAGAATAAAGAGCCCAGAAATAGACCCTCAACTCTATGGTCAATTAATCTTCGACAAAGCAGGAAAGAATGTCCAATGGAAAAAAGACAGTCTCTTCAACAAATGGTGTTAGGAAAATTGGACAGCCACATGCAAAAAAATGAAACTGGACCATTTCCTTACACCACACACAAAAATAGACTCAAAATGGATGAAAGGCCTCAATGTGAGACAGGAATCCACCAAAATCCTTGAGGAGAACACAGGCAGCAACCTCTTTGACCTCAGCCACAGCAACTTCTTCCTAAGAGCATCGTGAAAAGGAAGGGAAGCAAGGGCAAAAAGGAACTACTGGGACTTCATCAAGATCAAAAGCTTTGCACAGCAAAGGAAACAGTCAACAAAACCAAAAGACAACTAACAGAATGGGAGAAGATATTTGCAAATAACATATCAGATAAAGGGCTAGTATCCAAAATTTATAAAGAACTTATCAAACTCAACACCCAAAGAACAAATAATCCAATCAAGAAATGGACAGAGGACATGAACAGACATTTCTAAAGAACTTATCAAACTCAACACCCAAAGAACAAATAATCCAATCAAGAAATGGACAGA